>NC_133620.1:38267589-38567589 GCF_048593235.1 Sminthopsis crassicaudata | reverse complement strand
CAATTCTCAATTGCACTTTTCACAATTCTAGAACAATTCTAGCTTATCACAATTCTCTATTGCACTTTTCACAATCCTAGAACAATTCTAGCTTATCACAATTCTCTATTGCACTTTTCACAATTCTAGAACAATTCTAGTTTCACAGGTGCACATAAGCAGTCATGTCCAGTAACATTGTCTCAATAACAATGGCAGGTGGGTGTGTTGGTTTTTCACCCACTAATTTAAAAGCATAGTCCTTCAATAGAAAGCATAGGGCAAAGCCTCTTCCCAGGCCACCATATGGCAAGTGGCCACGGGAGGAGCAAGCAGGCCCATTGTCCATTTACAGTCTTTATATTGCGTATCACCCAAAACAATCCATCTCAGCTGCAACACTGGAACTGTGTCTGCTGTCTCTGGTGTCATGGTCAGGAGGGACATCGCTGCCATCAGCGTCTGAAGGGCTGCGGACATCTGGCTGGTCCCTCTGGCTGGTTGTCTGGTCCTTCTCTTGGATCCCCAGGTTACAAATGTCTCTGGTGGGGATGAACTCTGCTGCTGGATCTGCACCTAGGAAGGAATGTCCCCGGGGCCCAACTTGGGCCTTTCCAAATGCCATCCAGGCCTTTCCACATCACAGTGGAAACAAAGTTGTTGTCAAAAAGATTAACAAGTCAGACAAAAGTCAGTCTGTCACTTAGCTGCACTTTCTGTGTATGCCCGAAGTGCATTGCTAAGGTAAAAGGCAAAGAATTTAAAAATGTAAAACCAAAATAATTTAAAAGTGTAAAACCGAAATAGATTAAAAATATAAAACCAAAATAACTTTAAAATGTAAAATCAAAATACTTTGAAGATGTAAAATCAAAAATGTTTAAAAATGTAAAATCAAAATTTAAAAATTGTAAGCAATCACATATCCCAAAATTCCCTTCTCTTGTTTAGAAGAGATCTTGGGGATAGTCTGTGCAGTAATGACTTTACTAGAACACTCGGCTATATCCCTGAATTCTTTTGCCTAAAAATCAAAGTTTGAGTTTCTGATACCGAATTGTACTCCAGGAGTGTGAATCAATAAATCTGATATTTTCCTCCTGGGTCAAAGATCACACACTGTCTATTTATTCTAGTGATTAAAACAGCAATTTTCCAACCCATTCTAGACATAAACACTGTTTTATAAGTACCCGTAGGGGGTTGGGAAATCAAGCTCACCTGTGGAAGTGGAAAATCCACGAGGTAAGAAAAGAGGAGTTTCAACTCTCCAAAGACGATCCTAGCAGTTTTACAAGTATAAAACTCCACTCTCTCTAACTGCAAGGTCTTGTCCCTGTAAGGTTTCTTAGAAATTAACTGAACTGTATTTTTAAAACTTTTCTGATTATACTCAATACCCCACAATTCCTTTATGCCTTGGGGCATAAAGCCTACTCCTGTCCTTTGAAAAGACACAGGAGTTTTGAATGGATTAATGGGCAGTGCTGATAGTATTATCGCCCTTCCTTTTCCTCCTCCCGCTTCTCCCTTGGCCCAAGAAGGTGAGGCAGAGGGAAGAAGAATTGGAAAATCCCCCAAAGGCTGATTCCAAATCAAACCTGAGCTTTGCACATAAAAAGAACTAAACTTCTTCTCAATGGAAGAGTAATGGATAAATTCCTTAAAACAACAATGCAGGAGGTAAACCAACAAAATGCTAAGAAGAATTTCTACAACTTTAGTCCATGTGGTTCCTTTATTTCCTTCCTTAGTTTCAGCCACTGGTTTGAACTCTTCCTGTTCTGTCTGTAGTAACCTAGCTTTTTCTTCTTTCTCTATCTCCATCTGTAGTTTAACCTGCAATTCCAGCAACTCTTGCTGTGGCATTTTGTACTCTATACTGTCATACAATCGCATTAGCTCTAGGTTGCTCCCTCTCCTAGCTCTATTTACTGGGTGTGGGGATAGCCTTTGTGGAGCTTGATTACAAGCTTCCTGCTGTTCTTCAGTGGTGATCTTTGTTAAAAGATCTTCCATCTGGCTCTTTAACCTCTTTATATAATAAGCATTATGTTCAGCTGTGTCCTTGAGCCTGATCCCAGATTTACCTGGGTCCATATTGCTTCTCTGTCTTCCCTCTTAAGTGGCGTTTCTACCGGATCTTTCAGAATCTTAATTCTGAATATTAAATATTTTCAAAACCTGATAATTCCTTATGTGTCCACCACGTTGGGCGCCATTTGTAACGTGCTCTCCTGGCAGTTACAATTACTAGTCTGTCCTAGACCCACCAGAGCACCTTTGACCACTGTCCTTTGCAGTGTGAGCTCTACCCGGCTCGCCTCCTCTGAGGCCTTCTAAGGTCTCTGGCCACAATCTCTTGAATCTATAGCTTAGTAACCGGTAGCGCACTCAAGAACAACCACATGTAATCTTAAAAGCCTTTATTATACCTACTCACATAATGCCCTGACTGATGCCCTGACTTGTTGGTTCCCTGGTGAACACCTGGTCAGAAGACCCATGTGTTCACTACCAAAATCCTTACCTCTTTCGGCTACCCATCTTGGCTTGGCCACCCAGCTAGGGAGCCAGGGTGAACAGCAGGAGGTTAAAGAGGGCGGTTGCTGCCTGCAGTGGGCTTATATAGGGCCTGTGAGGTCACACACACAGCCAATCAGCGAGAGAGTCACCCATTACGAAGCTATCTCAATATGGCCAGGATCCCGCCCAAGGGCAGTCCTAATATCCACAGAAATTATTTCTGGGCCTCAATCCCGATGCACTGTGTCCGCCCATTTAAAGGGCCCTTACAAACAGTGAAATAATTTTAAAATTACATAACAAGAATTTATACCATTGTGTTTTAATGTTGGAATAATTTGCTTTTCTCTTGAGTATTCTTTGGTCTCTACCAGATGATGAACTACCCTAGGAAACTGATACTTTCTCCCAAAGTGAAATATCTATATCTTTTATTTTTATTTCTCCAAACCTACTTCATCCTTGTAGACCTAGATTAAGGTCAACCTTTTCCCCTAACTATCACACAGAGTCTTTCAGGATTTTACCTTCAAAAGTAATCTTTATACTTAGCCATGGAACCCCAGAGATCTTTAGAGTCCTTCTAGTTTAATACCTATCTTCCTTGAAAATTCTCTCTACAAGATCCTCAAGCAGTGTACATCCAATGTTGCTTGAAAATCTCCGGCAAAGGGGTGTCCACTAATTTCTGAAGCAGCCTATTTCCTTTTCATAGATCTTGAATTGTTAAAAAGGTTTTTCCTTCATTGAGCCAAAATGTACCACTCTTTAATTTACACCCATTGTTCCTGGTTCTATGCTCTGAGGCTAGGAAGTACAAAAATATTTCCTCTTCAAAGTGTTGACTCTATGTTTCTTTCTATTGCCAAGCCTTTTCTTCTACAGGCTAAATATGCCCAGTTTCTTTAAGTATCCATATCATGATGGCAAGATTTCAGGATTCTTTATTATCCTGTCTATGCTTTACTAGAGGCTTTCTGACTGGGCTATTATAGACAGTGGAACCTGATGAACTCTGGAACTTAATACTTTTAAATACAGCCTAAAATGTTATTAGCCTTTTTTTTGGGGGGGGAAGATAAGTTGCTATATTGTAAAACAAATTGATGTTATGAGAGAGTAAGTAACATGCTCAAGGTCATACATCTGGTTTCTGCAGAGCTCGGCTGTAATCCAATGCTCAGAAACTCAATTCCAATTCAATGTTCTTACCTTATGGTATTGGTTTTAGTAGCATTTATATAAAGAAATTAAGTATGATCAAGATAAAAATTGATTGTTGTTAGAAACTTGACTATCATTCTGGAAAATTATTTATCCATAATGCTACCAATATAGTATTTGCCATTGAATATTAATCACTAGCACCATTTTCAATCTCCTTTCCTTTCATCCATCCTTTTTCTCTCCTAACTTCAAATCTAAAAGCCTTTGATTCCTTGTCCCCACCTACATAAAGAACCAGCCAGCCAGATCTTCCATTCCCTAGCTTCTATCTTTCAAACAGTGAAGGAAATAATGAAATGGTTTCATACTTATAGAAACTTCTTTTTTAAATATGAGCTGGATGTGGTTATGAATGAACTAAAATCCAGATTTTACTTAATGACTTTTCCCAAAGTCAAAAGGACTGAACCCAAAAGTTCAATGAACCATTTTTCTCTGCTCCTTGTCCTGAACGGTAGTGGTGCTCTGAATTAGGCAATATTATCAAGTTCATGAAAAAAGTGAACACTCATAAATAGGACAGATTTCAAAACAAATTCCTTATTTGAATGGCAAATATAACTTTGAGGAAATTCCTTTCAAAACTTTCCTTAAAAATTAAGGAAGAAAAATCTACCAAATCCTAAATAATAGGAAAGATTAGTATATTAATCTAGGGCTTTAGAACACATGTAAAATATTCAGAAAAATGTCATTAGTAAATATTAACATAATAAATTTCCTTATTTTCAAAAATATTTTGTAAAGGAACAGATGTCATGTCCCAGTTAGAGCAAATTTGGAAACACATGTGGTCAACATATCACGAAAGATTAATTCATTATGTTAATATACTATATACATCAGTAAAAGAGACGCAAAATCTGAGCCCTAATTTGAGTTTATTTTTATTTTTTATTTGAAAAGGCTATATTCTATATTTGGTGCCTCATCATGAAGAATACACTTTGCTTTAGTGTGACAACTCTAAGAGTAGGAAGGATAGGTAGAGTTTTTGAATAAACTCTCCCAGGATTCTCTTTACTATTTGTAATAGCATTTGTAAAATGTAGAGCATTGGTTAAATTGATATTTAATATACACACATCTATGTTCAAAATCAGCAATCTCACTAATTATACTCACTAATATTTTGCATGTGAAAATCATCTAGTGGTACCATGATTCATAGAGTGCTGAACTCAAATCTGGCTCCAGACACTTTCTGACTATGTGACCTTGAGCAAAGTCACTTAACCCCATTTGCCTCAGTTTCCTCATCTGTAAAATGAACTAGAGAAGGTAAGTCGCTCCAGTGTCTTTGCTAGGGAAACCTCAAATGTAGTCACAAAGAGTCAAACACTACTGAAAATGATTGAACCATTGGGCTGCTATCACTATCCAGAATATCATTAACTTGTGATATTTTTATTTCTCAGGTGGTATTCACTGCCATACAATTTAATCTTGACTTTTCATGATGTAAATGGATTGAGCAAATGAACAATTTTAATTATATTATCAATATTGTGAAAGCAACTTTAAAAAGTTTAAGGATTCTGATCAAGTTAGAGAACCAATAAGGAGGCATGCTATCTACTTTCTCATGGAGAAATGTTGGATTCAAAGTACAAAATGAAATGTAGATTTTTAAACATAGCCAATGTACAGAAATGCTTTTCTTAACCATATGTATTTGCTACAAAAATTTTGTTTTTTGTTTTCTTGTTTTGTTTTCATTTTTTCCAATGGGTTATTGGCATTTGAGGAACAAGGGATCTACTGATAGGTATGCCAAAGAGAAGAAAGAAAAGATGATAACTGAAACATTTTAAAAATATACATAGCAGAAGGAAGTCCAGAAAAAACATAGAGAAGTATGCTATCTTAGATTAAATGCTGAATTTATCATAATTAACATAATTATAAGAAAGATTGTATAGAATGGAGATTCATTATTTCATTAATAATTTTCTTTATTCCATATGGACATTAATTTGGTATGTGTTAAGTTTGGAATAAACTATTAAAAAGAGATTGAAGAGATCTTTTTGATTATCTAGGTGGTGTCAAGCTCAAAAAGAAATGGGTGCCACTAAACCACATATAAGGGTTTCTATAGGCTGCATAGTGACTTAGAAAATCACACATTAACATCTCTATTGTATTTTTATTTATTTTATTAGAGATTTCCTAATAACAATTTAATCTTGTTTGGGCCCACTTTACTCTAGCTCCAACCTTTCCTTGAATGATGAACATCTTCTGTCTATCTCTTCCTTCTAATATTCATGAGTAACAGTCATCTAGCCTCTACTTGAAGACCTCCAGTAATAGAGAATTCACTATCCTTTGAGGTACTATTTCTATTTGAGTACAGCTTAACTATTTAGGACATTTTTCCTTTTATAGAGTAGAAATAATACTTCCTTGCAACTTCCTCTCACTCCCTTCTATTCTTGATTCATAGTTCTTACCTTTGGATGCTAAAGTCTAATCTTTTGTCCCCATGTCAATTCTTAAAATACTAGAAAGCATCAGCTTTGTATTACAGGTAAGGAAGGAGTCCTGTGCTGTAAGAAATAACTAATGTGTCAATTCCTTTTCCTTTTCTGTATTTCTTTGTTATGAGAAAATATTGTGGTCGGGTAGATTGTGGTTCTGGGGAACTCATTGGGAAATATCAATGTAAAAAGAAAATTTAAAAGAAATATAATCTTAACCCTATCTTTTATTACCAAGCTTATACCTATTTGTTTTTGTGAGAAACAATGTAATATTAAATCTTTTCTTTGGAATTATCTTCCTATTTGCCATTTGAACAATAGCATACTTTTTCTATTTCTACACTTATTGTTTATTTTTTCCTATAAGCCTTTTCCCAAGATGACATATTAAAGATATCAAGCAAAAAACCAGGCAAATCCTTCTAGGGTTCAACAGTGACATCTGTGTAAGCATACTTTGAAACACACCTGGATATTACTCAGGTGCCCATTCTCTTAAACAAATCCTGTGACATTTTTATTGGAGCTTTTTATGCTTCACTTATAAAAGAATGTTTCACTCAAGTGTGAAACACTTCTGTTTTCATTGCCTGACTTTCATGATGCTTTTAATTTAGCCTTATTAATAAAGGAATAGGGAATTAAATTGGCAATTAGTACAGAACAAGCATTTATTAAACACTTATTATGTACCAAACCACTGTATTAAGTGGTTTACAAATATTATTTTACTGGATCCTCCAAATAATCCTGAGAAGTAGGTACTATTATTACCCCATTTTACAGTTGAGGTTACAAGCAGAGATTAAGCTAATAAGTGTCTGAGGCCATGTTTGACCTCACTGGGGCCACCTACCTGCCTACCGATCCTTTTATTCTTACTATTAATTTTAAAACTTTTTGCATTTTGCAACTTTGATGATTCTTTATATTAATGTCATTTACAAATTGTGACTTTCTTCTCTGAAAATGTGATGCTCCCAATACATTGGTGATTATAGCTACCAGACACCCGGCCACTGAATGATAAAATGTAATCTTATCTTATTATTTTAAAATCCCATCCAAAATCAAAATATAATAGTCAATAATAATGTGCTTCTACTTTCTTGGATCTCATGATACTATTCTGAATTAATAGAAAAAACATGCTTCCTACAATTATATTATAGTAAAGGAAGCTAACTATTACAGTAGAGATAAAAGCTTTGGATTCTAATCCCAGGACTGCTGGGTGATTTGAGCTAAATCCTTTCCCTGTACAATTTTTTTTCATTAAATTTATGCTTCATTATTTTCTCACTAAATTTCACAATTTTCTCACTAAATATTGTTTGAGGACTTTCCTATTTTAAGTCTATAATCCTATGAATAGCATTGAGACCTGGTACCTTGCAATGGCTTATCAATGAAATCCATAAGGATAATTATAACAATAATAATATATAGGTGTTTTCAGGGTTTATAAAACACTTTACTCATAACAGCCTTTTAAATAAGATAATATAAGTATTATCATTCCCATTTTATAGATGAAAAAATTGAGGCTTATGTGATTTATCCAAGATCACACATCTAGCTGGGATATGATTTCATTTGAAAATATGCAGATCTATATGTGCTTGAGTGCAGAGATTATGCTTTTGTCTTTCTTTGTACCCCCAGCACTTAGCACATTGCCAGACATCAGCAGAAAGCACTTAATAAAGGCTTACTTAATTACTTACTGACAAAGTTCAGTAAAAAACAGCAAACAAATAATAATTTCTACATTATGATGCTTACAGCAGCTCTACCATGGTGTATTGGGGTACAAAGGGCAGCTTAGTGACACAGTGATACAGTGATGGCACTTGAGTCAGGAAAACCTGAGTTCAAATCAGACCTTTAACAGTTACTAACTGGGTGACTCCAGGCAAGTCACTTAACTCTGTTTATTTTAGTTTCCTCATCTACAAAACGAGCTGGAGAAGGAAAAAGTAAACTACTTCAGTATCTTTGCCAAGAAAGTCCCAAATGGGATCATAAACAGTCAGGCAGAATTGACTAAACAATAAAAAGAATAAATTTGGGGTACAATTGGCTGGAGATGGTAGACATTTTCCAAATCAGTACCAACACACTAATGGAATCTCCCCAGAAAGAAGAGTTTGTGGTCAATTAGGTAAGTAGAGTCTTCCCCTAAACACTCTTCTGCATATAAAAGAAATAAGGTTCATTAAATGAAACAATCAAATTCCATCAATTCAGGACACTATTCTCATGACAAATTTACAGCAGGATAGCATGGCTGACTACTATTATAAATTAGTCTTTTTGTTAAGCATTTTAAAATAATTTTGTTTTCCTCCCTTAACATCAATGAAATCCTACTTTATATTCTAAACTCATTAATCTATCTAGTTTATCATGTTCCACTACTTCTCAGAAACTAATAACATTTGATAATATGTTTTAACTTTGTTTAATTTAATTACCAGGATCCAAAACAAACTGATTTAGCTCCTGGATTCTGATTTGGATTTAGCATCTTAGTAATTTTGGAATAACACAAATGGATTCCCAAGAGAACAATGCAATAGCTTGCAAGGTGTTATTTAAAAGTGTTTGTAAGTTATATAGGACTTTGGACTAAATGGGATATCAGAAATCATCAGAACAAGATAATCACAACAGGAAGCAGGATATTTCTAACTAGTCCAAAATTATTAACTTAATAAGTAACACTTTTGAATGTGAAATCACATCAATGTACAGATGGGAAAACTGAGTTCAAGGGGGAGTGAAATGCCTTGACAGAAGTAGGTGATAAACAGGATGTCTAAAAGCTGTTTCTGGGTCCTTTTGTTCCATTAGCTTACTACTATATACCAGGTCCTCTTAGCCTACAATTTTAACTGGATTATATGACAGTCTTGCCCATTTTTTCTCCTCCTAGTACATCTGCAGGAAGGCTTCTGGATTGATGGGACCTCTAGGAAAAATTGTTTAGCTAGCCATATCACAAATGGCTAGCTCCTTGGGCCTGAGGGATTCTTTGCATGTCAAGGACTTGGCCCATGCCTTTAGATAATGAACCAGCCCTTCACCTACAGCATGACTACTTGCTCTCTTTGGCTTTCTTTTATTCCAACTCTGGTTTCAATTCTTGAAAGATTCCAGCCCATCTTATCAGATCCATGGCCTGGCCAACCTAGTCCAGTTCTGTCACTGTTTTTAATGACCCAGTTTTGCCACCTGCTGGCCAAACTCAGCTTAGTTGTAGTGCCCTGAGGAGATAGAAGTAGATTTTTTTTTTCCAAGTATCCAAAATAGTTCTTCAAGGGATGTTCTTTGAAACTTCATAGAGATAAGATTAGAATGAATAAAAGCAGTATCAATTGACATGATTGTTAATCAACTTATGGAAGGCAAAACTTCAAGAAGTGGTAGGAACATATAAGAGAATTTTTTTTAAAAAGAATTTGGACAAATTTATAAATATTGATATCAACTTTGAGAACTCGGGATTTATTAGTCATAGAATATTAGAAATTGAATCTGTTAGTCTTTACTTAAAAAATGAAAAGTTGAGGTCCCAAAAGATTATGACTTGACCAAGATCACTACTATCTGATAGTTATCTTTCATTCTCAAAAAAAGACCAAAATAACATCACTGTGTTGAGGTCAATGTACAATGTCTGACTCTGGCTAATCAAACCAATATAAGCTCAGATCTGCTAGAAGTTGGGCACAAAAAGTCTGTGTGAACATTTGGAGTGGATTCTCTAAATTTACATTTCTCAGATTTCTTTTGAGCTACTTCAATTCTGCTTTGTTCTTAGAGCACAGTTCCTTTTCTCATGAGAGCATATCATGCTGGGTGGTCCTGTGCCAGGATATCCCAAGTCATATAATCAGTTCCAGAGTTCTTAAGAGAGATTTTGAGAGTGCCTTATATATGTCATTTCTTGTGAACACTTGTCTGAGTTCTCCATAAAATAGACTTTAAGGCAAGCATATGTTTGACATTTGAACAATATAGTGGCAAAGTACAACCAAACATTAATGATAATACTACTACTACTACTTCCTCCTCCTTTCTTCTTTCTCCTCCTTTTCCTCCCTTCTTTCTTTTCCTTCTCCTCTCTCTTCTTTCTCTTCTGCTCCTCCTTCTCCTCCTTTTCTTCTTTTTCCTCCTCCTCCTCTTCATTTTCCTTCCCCTTCTCTTCCTCCTCCTTCTCCCTCTTCCTCTCCTTCTTTCTCTCCATGCAGCCAGCTCTCTATTATCTATTCCCATCCCCAAGTCAGTCCTTTTTCCACTATAAGGGGCTACTTATAAAACTGATCTGAGGGAGCTATTATTATGTTATCCTAGTATATTTCTTTCTTTTGATGGAGATTTTTTATTAGTTTATTCAGATTAATTTCCCCATAACAAAGATGAATTGGCGCTTGCTCACAATATCTACCATTTACAGAATAGAATATAGTATATTTCTTTATGTCAATCTGTCCAACATCACTAAGTTAATAGCAGTTTTAGATGAAACATGTAAATCACAATATAATTAAAAAGATTCTTGCCTAATGATTTAACACTGACTAGAATATTTAGATTAAGTAGAACTCTTTCAGGTTATTTTAAAAAGCTAAAGTTTTATTTCTTGTTTATTTCATTTTATTAACTCCTAGATAAAACCAAAGGAAGACTATTAAATTATGTTTTAATAACATATGTCTTTTATATGAACACAAATGATAGAATTTACAATTTCAACAGAACTAAAAGAGACTTCTGCAATGAAAAGAATGATACAGTCATAGAGACGTGCAAATTATATTGGCTCATTTCAGTATTTTTCTTATTTCCTTTCTGTATGGCAGGTTTAATTTTTCCATGGAGAATTTCTAAGTAGATCACTAAATTGGTAGATTTAGTATAATATAATTTATTGAATTTTTTTAGCACTAACCTTGGTTAGTAGGATAGATACAAAATGCATTTAGGTGGTTAAAATTCAACAAGAGATCTGAACAGATAAAATAAACTTACTGCTTCGCCAACTTTTCCAAGGTGTCCTTGATCTCCTGGTTCTCCCTGTTTATATAAAACAAAAGTTTACATAAATTTCAATTTCAATATTTTCATTGCTTTTTCAACAGAAATCTTTTCTCTTTTTTATTTTATGTATGATTTAAACAAAACATTATACAGTGTGTGGTAAAGTGAGTGAAATTTATTTAAAACTAGTCAATTGCCCACATCTTTAGCTTTGAAGTTAGTTCCCTAACTAATCCTTTAATCTATTTTCCTTCCAATTCTCTCATTCCTTTGGCCTACCAAATCCATTTGTTATGCTCATTGTGGTCTTTGGTTCCACTGTCTCCACTTATTCTCATTGACATCCCTTGGCATTTAGGGATCATCCTCATCTACCCTTGTCATGGTTATCTATTATTTCATGATGCATTTTTCTACTCTTCATATTCTATTAGTCCTATCCCACTAATTCCAATGCTGAATAATTTCCTATATCATCATTTCTTCTTTTACTCTTAAATTCCAAATAATGCTGGAGAAAATCTTAAAAGTCTACTAGGATCTATTATCAATTTGTATCTAACCTCAACTGAATGTTTACTGTTCCAAGTTATTTTTAAAAAATATGATATTTGATCTTTATATAATAGTATTTTATGTCTCCCTAGAAAAATGACAAAATAATTTATAGTATTTATTTTTATCAGATTTTGAATTCTGAAGTTTTCTCCCTCCCTCCCTTTCCCTGTTCCAAAGAAAAGGTGGGGGCAGAATGATCTATTTTATACATGTGTTATCATGTAAAACATTTCCATATTAGTCATAGTTGTGAAAGGAAAAAAAACAAATCAAAAGGAAAAAAAACATGAGGTAGAATAAAGTAAATAAAAATGTACTGCAATCTGTTTTTCAAGTCCAGAAATGCTACAATAATCATGGATAACATTTTTGTTTTCATGAGTCCTTTTTACTTGTCTTGGATCACTGCATTGCTGAGAACTGATATATTCATAGTTGATCATTATACAATGTTGCTGATTCTGTGTACAATGTTTTCCTAGTCCTGCTCATTCTGATTTACATCAGTTTGCAAATGTTTTTTCCAGGTTTTTAAGAAATCTGCCTATCCATCATTTCTTATTGCACAAAAGTATTCTGTTATATTCAGATACCATAGCTTATTCATCTATTTTCAAATTGATGCACATTCCCTCAATTTCCAATATTTTGTTACCACAAAAAGGCTATTATAAATATTTTTATTTCCCTCCTTTTAAAGATCTGTCTGGGATATAAATTTAGTAGTGATCTTGTTGGATCAAAGGGTTTGCACCATTTGGTTGTCCTTTCAGCATAGTTCCAAATTGCTCTCCAGAATGGATGGATTCATGACTTCAGCAGTGTATTAGTGTCCCACATCCCCTCCAACATTTTTTGCTTTCCTTTTGTTGTTATACTGGCATATTGACTGATAGATGTGATAGTATCTCAGATGTTTTAATTTGCATTTCTCTAATCAAAAGTGATCTAGAACCCTTCTTTCTATGCTTTGATTTCATCTAAAAACTGCCTGTTCATATCCTTTGACCATTTATCAATCGGAACATGGTTTGTATTCTTATTTTGGCTCAATTCTTTACATATTTGAAAAATGAGGCCTTTATCAGAAACACTTGCTGTAAAGATTGTTTTCCAGCTTTCTGCTTTCCTTCTAATCTTGGTTGCATTGGTTTTGATTATACAAAAGCCTTTTAATTTAATCAGAATCATCTAGTTTGCATTTTATAATGCTTTTTCTCCTTGTTTGTTCAAAAAACACTCCCCTCTCTGAAGTTCTGGTAGGAAGACTAATTTCTTGCTCTTCTAACTTGCTTATGGTGTTCCCCTTTAAATCTCAATCATCCATCCTTTATTTTGTTATACATCATGAGACAGTGGACTATACCTAGTTTGTAACCTATTGTTTTCCTTTTCTTAGCAGTCTTTGTCAAACAGTGAATTCTCATTCCAAAAGTTGGAATCTTTGGGCTTATCAAACACTAGGCTACTTTTGTCTTATTGATTTTAATCATATTTTCTTGAGCACATGTTCCACATATTTTTTTTTATTCCTCAAATTCCAACTATACCTTACTGTCACCTTCACTTTCAAGAGAACTGAATTTAATTGAGAATTCAATCATTTCTACTTTAGTCCTTGATACTGATTTCTAGAGTTTAGAAGTATTATCTCATCAGTTAATTCATGTCTAAATTTTTTTCAGCAGCTAGAGTCTCTTTACCCTGGAACATCCATCTGCAGCCTTCTTCCTCT
The DNA here is from genome assembly GCF_048593235.1 of Sminthopsis crassicaudata. Taxonomy (NCBI): domain Eukaryota; kingdom Metazoa; phylum Chordata; class Mammalia; order Dasyuromorphia; family Dasyuridae; genus Sminthopsis; species Sminthopsis crassicaudata. The sequence goes on along the minus strand of NC_133620.1, from coordinate 38,554,032 downwards.
GGAATATTCCTGTCTGATAGGTTGACTTCCTTCTCCCATTGGTGAGTTTCTTCCAGGGTTTCCATTTTGTAGAGGGACCTAAGCCCACCATTGGGCAGTTAAGCCCAGGAAATAGAGCACCTTCTCTGGAGTCAGGGAGACTCATTTATATGAGTTCAAATATGACTTCAGACAATTATTACTTCTGTGACCTTGGCAAATCATTTAACCTTGTTTATCTCAATTTTCTCACTCTAAAATGAATTGGTGAAGGACATGGCAAGTCACTCCAGTATCTTTATCAAGAAAACCCCAAAAGGGATAAAAAGAATAGGCTATGACTGAAAACTGCAACAACTTCCACCAGTTTTTGTTTACCTCAACATTGATTTTGATTTCCAGAGTTACCCAACTCTCAAATTTTAATATTCCTTTTGTATATTACCTTCCTTCATTAGAGAACACTAATGGAGCTTTTTGAAGGCATAGAATAACTCTTTTTACCTTTATTTGTATTTCTAGTGCTTAGTACAGTGCTAGCATGGAGTGATACTTCATGCATGGTTCCTTCCATTTGACATTGATGGGGGTTGAGGTCCTTTAAGCTAGGATCTTGTGATTCACAAATGCTGGTCAAAAAGCAGCCTTTTGAATTCCAGTGATATCCAGGCTTTCTCCAGCCTCCACCAGATCTTAGATAACTTGGGTTTTCCCAACTTCCACAGTTTAAACCCATTGAATTCTATTCAATGCTGACCCTGGCTAAAAACCTGCCAGGAGCCTGGGACTCCATCCCCCTTCAAGATCACCAAGAGCCCCCATTATAAAAAGGGCCACTTTGGAGTCCACGTTTTGCAGAAGTCCTAAGCATGGCATCCTTATGTCAGTCATGTCAAGGGTTTCTGCCCACTGGACCTATTCCAGTGCCCTTTTATCTCTACCCTCAACTTTACTAACTAAACTTTACTTCCAAATCCTTACAATAAACCTTTTTATCAATCTAGATTTTCAGACCTGTAAATCTTTTTACAGGGGACTCTGCGCCGTCACAGGACTATCCTTTTACCGATGTAAAAGGGGGTTTTCCCCTTTCCTAACTCTCATCAACATGAACTTACTCAGCTCCCTTCTTCTGCAGTTCTAACCCTGTGTCTTTAAACATTCTTTCCTCTTGTCCTTGAATCTCAGAGGACAAAGTATTTTTCTTCTTTGTCACAGATGACCCCTCAATTCAATTCAACTTCCATTTGTACTGCCCATTCTGTGGTAGATATTGGAAATAGAAGTTGAAAAACAATACAATATCTCTTCTCATGTTTACAATATTCTCACTCTGAACACTTGATTCAACCATATCTTCAATTCCTCTTTCCTCTAAGATCTTTCATTTTCAATCATCCCTTCCCTAAAAGCATACTCAGGTTTCCTTATTCTTAAAATGAACTGCCCTTTGACACTGCTACTCACTCAAGCTATGACATTTTTTTCTTCTTTTCACAGTAGTCAGTAAGAGGCTCTATTACATTTCTATGTACTCACTCAGAATTTTCTTGCAATTTGGCTTTCATCTCTACAATTTTACTAAATTGCTCTCTTCAAAATTGTTAATGATCTAAAAAAGATAGAAAATACTAATAAGTAGATAGGACAGATATATATGGTATCTGAATTTTAATCAGCAAATTCGAAGAGAGAAAAGAAAAGATAAAAGGAACTGGGAGCAGGATTTCTATATGAGGCCTCATCAACAAAAGCTGAGTAGAATTCCTGTTTGAATTAATGCTTGCCCTTAACACAATGCTTTTTACATAGTAGGTACTTAATAAATGTTTGTTTAATTGAAATGAATTGTCAAGCATCTGCTAACCACTGATTAAATTATCTGCTGAAGTGAACAAGTAACTCATGGAACCTTACTCAAGGGACAGTTGAAAAGAATGAATGGTATGAGAGTGTGATAAATTGGCACTTTATCACGAGATTTGGCCATAAGATCTAACAATAAGAGCTATGGAGAGTAAAGAATTGTCTAACTGAAAAACCTGAGCAGATAAGCAGAGAAAAAAGAATTGTCCAAAGCCTCAGAGATTATGCTATATTTGGATTTATGCCTGAATAAACTTGGTTTCTCTACTAAAGGCACCAGTGAAAAGACTGTTTTATGGTATCAGGAAGGTTGAATTATTCTCTGAATGAGAGAAAGACTGGTTACTAACTAAATGTTTTGTAACATGTAGCATGGGATATGCATATGTTACCACTAAATGTTAAGGAATTAGAGAAGCATTTTTCTGAGGAGTCTTAGGAAACAAATCTGTTAATAGAATGTCTGATTCACTTTCTTTTGTCTTGTAACATTTATTCCTAGGTGTCTATGTTCTTTTGGTTGATATGGAGGCTACATTCCCATCTGCTATTCATATCTTCTTGGTTTATCTGCAAATGTTCAAGGTCTTTAACTGAGTTTTCTTCCTTCTGAGATCTTAGGTATTTTCAGTCTTTGGTTCTTATTTTCCCCTACTTGTCACCATCTATTTGATTCCTTCCTCTTTAATGGTGATTTCCTTGGGGGGTTGGTCTAAAAGTTAACTCAGTTTCCTCTGGCCTTAAGTCTCTCAGTCCTATGTAACTTCGGGAGGATATAACTGGTCCTAGCTGGAATTTGCTTCTTCTTCTTTTTTTTTTTTTCAGGCTTGATGGATTCTCATACAACTATATACAAATTCTGCCCCATCTCTCTCTGTATTCCTCAGTTCGTTGATTGAATATGTTACATGGACACTCTGCTGTCCTTCATTGAACAAGTTTTTGCCACTTGATTTTCCCTGGCACTAGGAGGAAAGAGGGGGAGATTTATGTTCTATTGTAAGCCTAGTCTAGTGTATGTAGGGAGGGGAGAGTACTGAGCATAGGTTCAAATCAGGATTCTATGAGTGCATATGGAGGAATAAAAGAGATAGTACCATGTCATGTTGATCACTCTGGGTCTTTGTCTCTTTCTCTGTCTCTGTCTCTTTCTGTGTATGTCTTTCTATGTCTGTCTATCTCTGTCTCTGACTGATAACTGACTGAGTACTGAGCCCTAATCTAAAAGGAGTTGTTTGCAGGATGAATCCTAAGGTCCTGCCCACCCCTCTAAATAATTTACATATTAGCATTGAAAAGCAACTAATCTGAACTCAGAAGATCCAGACCTAGCACTCTATGCCACCTAGCTGGGTATGTCACTTCATCTTATTTGCCTCAGTTTCCTCATCTATAAAATGAGCTGGAGAAGGACATGGAAAGCCACTCCAGTATCTCCGCCAAGACAATCCCAATAGGGTCATGAAAAGTTAGACACAAATTAAATAATTGAACAACAACAATATTGAAAAGCAGTGATAAAAAGTTGTTACTCAGATTTCACTTATCTGAGTTGGAATTTTTTTTTGACACAATCTGCCTAGACTGATTTGTGAAGAATATGTTCAGGAAGGAGAGATGGTGCAGAGAACAGGATTTATGTGACCATGTAAATTTCATTAAAACTGAATATGACTACTCCATCTTAGAATTCTGGGTGCAGAAGGAAAATAAAGCCATATAAGAGTCTGGTGGAGGGAACACAGCTTGCAAGAATCCCACGTCCTAATATTCCAAAGGAAGAATTTGGCCTAAAGAGGCATGGGATGTTTTCAAAAATTCTTTTTTGCATGACCCAAAGACAAATGGTTCTGAGGGAAAAAAGGTCAGATTGACCAAAAAATGATGCCAGATATTCAAGGAACATTACCAAATGTAGATTATATGGAGACGCATACACACACACACACACACACACACACACACACACACACACAGAAAGAGAGATACACAGAGATGCAGACACAGAGACAGAAATAATGAGAATGGATCCAAAAGAATGGCATGATTCTAAAAGTATTACAACATGAATTTTAAATCTCAAAACCAGCTGAGATTAACAATGATAGTAAAGACACTGTACCATTTTGATGTTGTGTTAAAGATCATAATAAAGGAGGGAATAGAAGGATACCACCCAGTGTGGATGAGATGATATTACTGGATAACAGATGTCAGAATTGCTTAATTCCTTGCTTCATTTTATTTAGGAGAATGACCTTTGCAATGGAAATGACACAACAAGGAATTATAGCACAGAAATAAAATAGACTTAGCAAAAAGTCAATAGAGAGTTACTTAATAGAATAGTGGAGAAAACATAAGAAAGGTGCTTGGCAAACTTAAAAACACTTATGTGATATTTAACATGTATTGGTCTACCTGACATCTGGGGGAGGGGATGAGGGGAAAAAATGGAACAAAAGGTTTTGCAAATGCTAATGCTGAAAAATTACCCATGCATATATCTTGTAAATAAAAAACTATATAAAAAAAAGAAATACAAGGATCCAACACAGTTCCAAAGGAGTCATGACGAAAAATGCTATACACCTCTAGAGAAAACTGAAGGAGTTTGAATGAAGGTGAAAGCAAATGAAAAAAACAAAAAACAAAAAACAAACCACTTATGTGATATAAGTGTAAGCCATAAAGATAAGTATTAACTAGGTAGTAAGGGAGCAACTAACTGCTTAATTAAATCAAGCAAGTGGCCAAGATGAATTACATGATAGGTACTGACAGTATTGGCAGATGTGATTGCTATACCATTTTGGTGATCTTTGAAAATCTGGAACAATGGCAACAGTATCACAGACTTTAAGGAGGGTGTTATGGGCCAGAACTTGGAACTTGAAACAAGGATTCTTACAAGGTGCTAAGTCAGTGATAAAGACAATGGTTACCTAGTTTAGCATGGTGCTTAACAGTTCTCTAGTTCAGTACATGTACTTAGTACTTAATATAATTCTATAAGATTCATACCTATAATAAGAGAGCATATAGGCTCTATATAAGCATATAAGCTCGGACATCTCTAGAGACAGAGCCAGAGAAGACAAGCAGACAGAAGGCTGGAGCATAAGCCCTTGGACTCAGATTCATCCCATCTCACACCACCTTGGTGGCAGGCTCTTCTCCTTAGCTTCTCCACTGAAACCAAGACTCCAGAAGGACTCTAAGAAACTGCCTAGCCCCAAGCAAGGAGACAATAAATGATTTGGACTTTAACCCCTGGCTGTTCTTGTGGTGATTACTGAACAGAAAAGAAGGCTGTTCCCAGAGACCCCAAGAAAACCGAACCAGAGAACGCTATAGGAGGGAAAATGTGGTCTCTATTTCCATGAAAGGGAGAGGAAATAAAAGATCAGCCCTCTTTTCTCTGACCTCTGGCAAAATTCTAAAAATATCACTAACAAAATAATTCACAAAACTTAGTGAAGTTAAGTAGTGATCAACAAGAATCATCATGGCTTCATCCAAAGATGTTTATACTAGACTAATTCTATTTCCTTCTATTCCAGAATTACTAGACTGATAGATCATGGAGATGCTCTAGAAAGAAGTTACAGAAACATGCAAAAGTGACATATTTTTTGGATATGAACAATAGAGGAATTTGTTTTTTTGAAATAAGCAGCTATATATTAAAGACTTTTTTTCCTTTCCTTTTTTCTCTCTTCTCCCTTCTCCTCCCTGTACTTCCTTTCTTCCCCTTCTCACCTCTCCTCCCCTCCCCTTTCCTTCCTTCTTATCCCTTCTCTCCTCTTCTTTTTTCTTTTTTTCTCCAGATATCACAAAGGTACCAGTGAAGTATATTGACTCTCTATCTATTATCCAACATTCATGTCTCATGATCAAATTCTTTTCTCTTCTTATCATTTGGTTTCTAGATAATGTATTTTTTTGAGCTTCTTTGGCAACATACCCACTCCCCAATATGTACTTCTTTATTGACTCTTGGGTGCTGTTCATTTTTAGTTTTTCAGAGGCAATGGCATTCAATACCTCACTGACGTATAGCAATACTGATAAATTGTTATTGAAAAGATGGGACTTTGCTTTCATGGAAAGCTGAAGAATAGTAAAAGAGCTTTTTTTATTTGTAAAAAAAGCAACCTAACTCACTTTCCTCAACTTATTCAACTCTGGTCTTAAATTAGAGTCAATTTATGCCATATATATACATATATATATACTACTAGATAAACTCTGTTGGCTTTTCATTCAAATATTCAATTATCTACTCAATATTCAAATGTCCATATGAGAGTTTGCAAATAGGTCATTAATTATTATTGTTTCATTCACTTTTGTTGGCATTAAAGTCCAGGATTGTTTCTACATCTTTAACATTTTCTTTTTCATAGTCATAATCTCCTCAAGACTCTTTCTCCTCTATTATAGATCTTTTCTATATCCTTCTCTGAAATCCAATTGCTTGACTGATTTCAGAAAAGCCTAGAAAGACTTAGATGAACTGATGCTGAGTCAAGTGACCAGAAAAGGAAAACATTGTGCACAGTAACAGCAGATTATGTGATGATCAAGTATGATAGACTTAGTTCTTCTCAGCAATACAGTGATACAAATCAATTCCAATAAACTTGGGATGGAAAATAACATTCATATGAGAGAGAACTATGGAGACTAAATGGAGACCAGAGAATACTATTTTTGTTTTTTTTGTTTGCTTTTTTTCTAGTAGTTTTTTTCTTTTTGTTCTGACTTTTCTTTCACAACATGAGGAATATGGAAATATGTTTTAAATAATTGCACATGTATAATCTATATCAGATTGCTTGCTGTCTTGGGGAGGAGGGAAGTAAAGGAGAAAGGAAAAAAAATTGGATCTCAAAATCTTACAAAAATGAATGCTGAAAACTATCTTACATATAGAATAGAAAAATAAAATATCTTACATATAGAAAAAGAAAATACTATTGAGAAAAAAATTAAAAACAAATAAAATGGATTAGTAAAAAAGATCCAGTTACTTTTCCCCCATATGTCTTCTCTTTTAGTCTTTTCTACTATATTCATGTAAGGGTCCTTTAAATGGGCAGCCACAGCGCAACAGGAGGTTGAATGGCCCAGAAGTATTCTCTGTGGATATAGGACTGCCCTATGGGTGGCATCCTGGCCATATTGAGATAGCTTCGTAATGGGTGATGGCTCTCTCACTGGTTAGCTGTGTATGTGATCTCACAGGCCCTTTATAAGTCCACTGCACACAGCAAGTCGCTCTCTTTAACCTGGCTCCCTAGCCTGAGGTAGCCTAGCCAAGCTGATGGATAGCCGAGAGAGGTAAAGAGTTTGGTAGTGAACACATGGGTCTTCAGACCAGGTGTTCACTAGGGAGTTAACAAGTCAGGGCATTAAGTCAGGGTATATGAGTAGGTATAATAAGGGCTTTTAAGATTGCATGTGGCTGTTTTGAATGCACTACTGGCTATTAAACTATAGATTCAAGAAATCATGGCCAGAGACCTTTGAAGGCCTCAGAGGAGGCGAGCTGGGTAGAGTTGACAATGCAAAGGTCAGATGTCAAAGGTACTCTGTTGGGCCTAGAACAGACTGGTAATAGTAACTGCCAGGAGGGCATGTTACACATTCATAAGCTCTTCCAGAATTATATTGGAGAAATTTTTTTTCCATTGCAAATTTGGCAGATCTAATATATCTTTTATTGGTAAATTCTCTATTATATGTTAAATTTAATCACAATAAATGGTGAATTCAAGAAGAAACCAGTATTTTTCAGATTTGTTTACAACAAAGTCAAATATTCAAATTTGCTGGAGAAGATAGTATATTTGTTAGGAAGAAAAACTTTGATCAGATAAAACTACTGTTTATGCCTTGAAAATATAAGATTTAAAAAGTCAGTGGAAAGTGGAATTGGTTAATGATAAAATGGAAAGTTTTCTACAAAACGAACTAAAAATACCAAAGACTGACAAAGTTATATGTTGGCACTATTGCTTGATAAAAATGCAGTAAATAGATGCTATATGAATTATAGTTCGACTAACTTAATAAATTGGATCCTACTGAGAATCAGTATGCACTTTGAATAAATACTACATGATATTTTCCACATGTAAGTAGACAGCTAGGTGGTGCAGTGGTTAGAATTTTGGACTTAAAATCAGGAAAACTTGAGTTCAAATTCAGCCTCAGACACTTACTAGCTAGGGAAATCACTTAACAATGTTTGCCTAAATTTCTAATCTATAAAATGAGCCAGAGAAGAAAACATTAAACCACACTAATATCTTTGCCAATAAAACCCCAGAGGGGATCAGGAAGAATCAGAATACTGAAAAAACTGAACAACAACAAGTGGACCAGAAATACAGAAGATGAGATTTAGAATTAATCTCGGCAGTCATAAGGAATAACCACTATTAATGTGTATGACTAGAACTAATACAGTAGTATAAATTATATGGAGCTTAGAAAAGAATGGTCTCTTAAGAAATCTATTTAGTCATTCATTAAACAAACATTTATTAAGATTCTAAATTTCTGCCAGGAACTCTGCTAGGTGCTGTGGATAAAAATATAAACATCCACAATCCCTGCTGTTGGTAACAAATGTTTTGCTTTGCTTATATTTAAACAATGGTAGTATGTATAAGTAAAGAGGATTCTCTAGTATTCTATATAATTATAGAAAAATCATATTCTAAGTAGAGTCACATATGCATTTATTGCTAGAGAATGCTTGTTTGAATAAAGAGCTTTAATCAATGTAGGGAGATTCTTTTCGAATACTTAGCCTTTTTTTAATTTAGCAGGACATCAATAAATTTGATCAAGATTTCTAGAGAATTTAGACAAAAGTCTAAAAGTTTGTCCAACTCCATGGATATCAACTTCAAAATGTCTTTATCTGATTATAATTTGTTGTCACTCCACTTATCTAGAAGTCTTACAACCCCAAAGCCTATTCTTAGTTATCACAGAGATTTTTAGTCCCTCAGTCCCTCAGGTCTCTCCTTTGTGCACTAGTCACACTCTCCCCATCTCCCCATCTCAATTCTACATTGATAATTCACATTCTTGCCTTGTTATGCTATTGAAGATCTTGCCCTGCCAAACCTCAATCCTATATTATTCCCACCATCAGCTGCCTTTTCTCCTACTCACATTGCTAAATAAAACCATAGAAAATCGCCAAACCATGCTGACTGGATCGTCTACAAATTTATGTTAAATAATCTCAACTGAGCATTCAAGGCAGCAAGTTTTTGGGTTTTTATGTCTCAATCAATTCACTACAGCAATCTTTACATTCCCTACAGCAACATTTCCAATCCTTTTCTTCTCCTTCAGACATTCCATAGTTCCTCTTTTCCCTAACATTTCTGCTTAAGAACTTTGTCTCAGATTTCACCCCTCATCTTCCCCCCACTCTCACCCCCCAAATGGAGCTATTTACTAAGAGCTCCCTCTTCTGTCTTCTTTATCTCAAACATTCTGATGCCTTCCTGTACTATCTCCTCCTTCACCTCTGTGTCACATGCTCTTTGCCAAGGTAAACCCTTCACATGCACAAAGGATCCACTTCTATCCCATTTTGCCACTTCCATCATCCCTACTTTCTCACTTATTTTTAACCTCTCCCTGTCTATTGGCTGTTTCTTTCTGTTTATACATATGCCTATTTCTCCCCCATTGGACAAACCTCCAATTACTTGATTTGTCCAACCCTACTTTCACTCCATGTCTCCTCTTTTTCGTGGCTAAATTCCTTGAGATCAACAAGAAGTGCTTCTACTTCCTTTCATCTCACTTTCTTCTTAACTCTTTGTAGACTTACTTCTGACTTCATCAGTTGACTGAAACTACTCTCCAAAGTTATCATTTAACTTTTTATTGCCTCATCTAATGTTTTTTTTTGTCAATCCTCATTCTTCTTAAGCTCCCTGAAGCCTTTGATACTATCCATCAGGTGTTTCTTTGACATTTTCTTCTCTCTAAGTTGTGGGGACCCTGCTTTTTTCTGTTTCTCTTAACATAATGTCTGTTTCTCAGTTTCGGAAACCTTTTCCTAGCTCTCTGAGATGATTTTCAATTTGACTTATATGTTTCTTCTTTCTAGAGAATGTTTTCTCCTCTACTGTATTGTTGGTTCCTACAGAACAGGGACTGCTTTTGGTCTTTCTTTGTATCCCCAGAACTTAAAATGTGCCTGACACACACAGTAAACATTTAGTGTGTGTTGACTAGACTTATCTTTGACCTTCTAACTGGAAGGTGGAAGGCTTCAGAGCTGAAGGAGAAGAATCAGGAAAGTTTTTGCCAATTATAAGGCAAGGATCCTTGCTCTTTTGAAAAAAAAAAGTTTTATAGCTACTTTTAAGGTAGAAGTGATGGAAACTACAGGATCCTTCAAAACCTACTTTAAGTTGGTCCAGAGAGGAGCCAGGCTTAGGGGAGTTCAGCGCCTAGTAGCATGTATGAGAAATAGCCTGTGTGTCTGGGACAGTGGAAACATGGGAAAAGCAGATGTATGGGTACATCTGGCCCAAAACCCCAGGGTGATAATTATGTATATTTCTTTTGTGAATGTGGAGAAAAATTTTATTTCTTTGTTTTAAATGTTTACTTTGTCATTAGCTATTAACACCGTGAAGGAGAGTGAAAACATAGGAGTTACAGATTTCCCTAGACAGCTTGACTCAGAAAGACTCTGCGGGAGCTACAAACAAACAGGACAAGGGACTTTATAAAGGTCTCACTTTGAAAAGTATGTGAAGGGGAAACCTGCCATAATTAGCAAAGTATGTGATGCTTACATTTTTTCCAGATATAGATATCTCACATTTTATACAGATAATTACTGATTTTTGCCTTCTTTCTACACTTTCTAGAAGTAAGATTCTCAGTCACTGAATCTTCTAGGTCATAGTTCCCCTGAAAAGCTTCTGTGGAAGTCTTGTATTTCCCATGTTCTTATATTTCTTTACTTTTCTTTTAATGTCTTACTCCATTTTCCTCATCTTGTAATGCCAAATTTATTTAACTTTGTCTTATTAATTCTTAAATCTTTCTTCCTCCTGAGCTCTTTTCTTATTATTGTTCTTCCTTTTGTTGAATTTTTGCCCCTTTGCTATGTGATTTTTTTCCTTTCCAGTTCTTGATATCTTCTCCTTCATCTCAACCTCTTTCCTCCTCCCTCAGTTTCCTTTCAAGTCCTCTCAAATCCCACCTTGTCAAAAAATTAACCTTCAGTCTTTATCACCACCCTTGTACATATTTTCTTCTCCTTTGTTAAAATACTGATAGCCTTTATATGGAGCTTTAAAGTTTGCAAAGCCCTTTCACAAATATGATTTTATTTAATCCTCATAAGAATTTTGACTGAAACTTGATGTCATACACATTTTATAGACAAAAAGAGTGAGTCTAAGAGAGGTTAAGTAACTTTTTCAAGATAATAAAGCTAACAAATTTCTAAAACCGGATCAGATCTTCCTCCCTCCAAGTTCAGCACTCTATTCACACCATATATCTAGCTGCCCCTGATACTTATCCTATTCCTCCCCACAACTTTTTTTTTTAACTAAAAAATAGAATAGAAAGTACAAACCCCCAATACTGGTCTCTGAAGGTGAATAGATGCTATATTTTATTAGATAAAATAGTACTTTATATGGTCTTATCTAACATTAAAGGGATCAAAAAGAATTTAATATTTTGCTACTCCAAAAGACACTTTAGGACCTTAAAAGAATCCAAAGTCATCATTATGAAACAACATTATCATTATATTGTAGGCCTGTTTAAGGATGAATTTGGGGATATCAGTTAATAGAATTATCTGGTTAACAGAATGTTGAAAAGCAGAATTTCCACTGTTACATATTTAAGACTATAAGAGTGGTTAAACAGAATTTTAGAGAAACTATTCACTAACTTATCCTTTATTATTTGGTGTCATAGAAATGCTAATAGAGTGAGAGATTTTAGTTGCAAAATGATAATTAATAGCTTTCAGAAAAATAGTATAAATTTTTATGTTGATATTTTTCATTACTACTCAAATAATTTAAAAAAATTCTTTAGCTATCAAAATTGTTTAATTTCTACTTTAGTGGGAGGCTAAGGCATACAGACTCAGTGATTCAAGCATAAGTCGAGCTGTTTGGAGAGGGTCACGACCCGGTTGTGCAAAGAATGATTTTTTTAGACACAGTAATTCTTGAAGAACTGATGGGTTTGTAATCTGTGTCAAAGGAGACAACATCCATTCCAGTGAAGATAGAAATCTTTCATTCTTAAGGTTAATTTAATTTCTTTCAGGTCTCAATAGTCTCATTCTCACTTCCTCCCTCCCTCCTTCCTTTCCTCCATGTCTTTTTCTCCCTCTCCTTTTATTCTTTCCTCCATTTCTCCCTCCCTCCCTCTTTTTGTCTATCTCTGTCTCTGTCAGTATCCCTTTATCTCACTGTCTTTCTCCCTCTCTCTCTCCCTCTTCCTCCTTCCCCTTCCCTTCTCCCCCCCTCTCTCCCTCTTTCTTCCCCCTTTTCTCTCCTCTCCACAAATCTATGAATTACACAAAAGTTGTACCTTCAAGCCATCTGGTCCAGGTTCACCTGCATATCCCTTTCGACCTGGTTTTCCCTATGATGCAAAGGAAAAGAAAAAAAAAAGATTATTTCTCAGATTGACATTTTAAAAGTTTGAAAAGTTCTCTTGAGATTTGTGACATTTCTAGTTCCCTTGGTAGCCAAAATAAATATTTGACAAAGATTCAATTATTTCAATTGCATCTTATTTAACAGAACCTGAAGGTTCTGAATTTGGGGTCCTTGGAATTGCTTCATAAAGTTGCTGTCAAGAAAACAGGATCATATGATTTAGGGCAGGAGGAGAACTTCAAGGCCCTCTAGTTTAACCCAGTTGCTTTTACAGATGAGAAAAATGAAGCTCAGTGAGGAAAGGACTTTTTTTTTTTTTAAGGAAATAAGCTTAGGAAGTGGGAGAGCTGGAAATCAATCCTCCATCCTTCAACATCAAAGCCAGTAGTCTTTATTGGGAAAGTTGAAGCCATTTATCTTGAGACAAAGCTATATACCTCTATATCTTTGTGTATTCTCTGCCCTTATTACTGTCTGTGAAGAAGAGGTGCCCTTCTACTCTATAAGGCCACTTTTCTACTTTAGTTCAATTCAACAAACACATTAATTACCTAATATAAACAAGCCTCTTTGCTAGGCATAGGGGATAGAAAGGAATGAAGGATAGAAAGATGTAAATTAAAAGCATTTTATTATCTTTGTTTTCTTCATCTGCCACTTCCATTTGACTACAACTTCCTGGAAAACAGGAATTGTGTCATTTAAAAATATATATCTTCTGTGCCCAACACAGAGCTGTAGTTGTTGCTAAATAATAATAATTCGCATTTATGGAGCATTTTAAAGGCTATAAAGTGCTTTCCATGTAAGAACTTCATAAAGTATGTAGTATAATTACTGCAATGATTATTATGTCCATTTTAGAGATGAGGGAACTAAGGCTCTGAATAGCTAAGTGACCATAATCAAATCATCACTAATGTAATAAGGGCCAGAGGCAGAATCTGAACTGGGTTACAGTCCAGTGAATAAAGGTCTGATGTTAGATCTTCCTGGCTTTTAGTCCAGTGTTCTATCTGCTATGCTATATGCTGCCTCTCCTTTCATGAGTATTTGTTGAATTTAAAATGGATTAACGGATACAAAAAAAGTAGTATAATTTAAATTAAGAAACTAATTTTGGGGACTGAATGAAAATGTTTTAGTTGTCCAGTTAAAAGGAAAATTTCTAACTCTGTACTTCATTTTTTAGTTAGGTAGACATGGTCTTACATATTTATTCCCTCAATAGTAGGAGTACCACTGTTAGCTTTACAAACTAATCAAACAACTTCTGAATAGTCTTTTGAAATAGCCATGCATTCTTTCTATCACAGCAAGAATTCTACTAAGAATAAATATCCATTCAGTTTATTTTAATAGTATAAAGGAAAGCAAAAACACAAAATAAAACAAAACTCAACAATCTCCCAACCACTACATTTCTCTAACTTTGAGAATGCAAGCCCTCTGAATTGCACAAGACAAGGTTCATTCATTTTCTTCAGATAATGAATCACTGATGCAGCTTCTATTCATTTGGGATATTTCTAATTTCTCTAAAATAAAAATTTCAAATTAGTTTCATTTCTCCCAAAGAGTTAGTGACCTAATAGTAATAAGGGGCAGAGAAAAAATTATTTCTGAAAAGGGACATAACTATGGAGAACTTCCATTCTATTCCTTGTTATAAAGGAAAGATGAGGAACTTTTAAAAGTCAACTTTTGATGGATGCTCCTCAAATCCTCAAGTCACTAAGTCACTAAACTGATTCATTTTTAGGGGTAGGGAATTAATTATACCAAAAACAGTTTAAAATCTATTTATAGAACCTGAAAACACCTTATAAGTTAAACAAGTAAACTTCCTTAAAGGGATTGTCAAAAGTATATTTTTGTTCTTTGCAGTTTTGTTGATCCACATAGAAAGCAGATTATCTGGGTACTATCAGAATAGCTAAAATATCATGATAGAAAATTTAGAGAAATATTAGACATGATTTGCATAAGCAACTAAGGCTATCAGAGAAATTAGTAAATATTTAAAAGATTTATATTATTCTTTAATAAGTCCCCAAAGAATTCAAGTGGTTAGCCTCTGCTTTTATTTTTTAAAAATTTGCTTTAGGCTAAATTATATTCTGACTATTTATACTCCATTATATAAAATATGGATTTCTGTTCTGGAGAAGCACTTCTGGTTTTCAAACATATTATTTCTGTGATACCTACTCGTGGACCCAGCTCTCCAAAGGGTCCAACTGGTCCTTCTTCTCCCTAAAAAATAATTAAAGCTTGTTACTTTAAAGAAAGTATTTACAAATTCACAAATTATTATTTTCCCTACTTCTGAAGAAATTTGAAGTCATTTTGAAACATTGATAGTATAATGATTTTCAACTTTTTTTTGGAGTTGTGACTCCCCCGTCAGGTATTTTTGAGTGTAACAATCAAAAATGCTATAAGACATATACCTAATTCCTTAAAATTTAAAGTAGATTAAAAAGACAATTAAAGGCATATTTTCTTATATTTTAAAAGTTTTACAATATCAGAAGATTGGTAATCAATAGCGTAATCAATCAATGAATTGATTTTAATCTCTAAGTGAGAGAATTCAGCCAGTCTACCTACTTGGAAATCTTTATTATAACATTAGGGCACATGATTTGTACATGAAGTCCTTTCCCTGACAGAATATTGACTCTAGCAAAGAGCCGATAAGGATATTTTCTCTTAGCAAATTTTCAAATATTGCTCAACCTCTTACACTTTAATAGGCCCCATATTTAGAAGGCTAAATCATCTGTTAGCAGTGCATTTCAAACCTGCTGCTTACTTCTTAGGTATAAACTTAAAGGAAATGATTATCTATATGGAAAACTAAATTATTGGTAATAGTTTACTTTAAAACACCAAAAACATAAAATGTAATGCTAAATATTTTATATGCTATCAAATGATTCATTCACAAAGAATAAAGTCTTTCTTTTCTGGATATGTTGTGTATATGACTTACTATGTCTGAACAACTTATAGTAGTATAATCAATTCTATTTAACTTGATTCATGGACATTTCTTCTACGACAGTTAAAAAGAAGACTCCTTCAGTTGAAAATACAAAATGATAAACATGACTTAAATTTTGGAGCATTATGAAATGTTGAATCCATATTCTGTAAACATGCCATGGAGACCACTGACATCAATCCCTTAGTGAATACAGAGCACTAAGAAATGACTGAGAACTCCATTTAATACCTGCCAAAATGGAATGGAAACTTGAAATCCTCCATGGCAAAAATGACACATCCCACAGTAACATTTCCTTTAAGCAAAATTTTAAGGTCTACAGAAAAAAGGAAAAATAAGCAAGAAAAGATGCTGAGTGGACACTTATTTTTCTCATACCTCAGTTCCTTTGGGACCAGGAGGTCCTGGAGGGCCTCGATTGCCCAGAAGTCCCTGAAAAGCAAACAAGAATCCACAATAAGTTTTTAAGTATCGTCTAATCACTAAACACTTTAAGAAACATTTTAAAGCATTTACTACATCCCACAGACAAAAGTGAAATAGTCCTCAAAGATGGTGACCTTTATTAGAGAATTGAGCTTTGAATAGAGTAAGATTATGGAACTTAAGAAATGTAAGAGAGGGCAGCTAGGTGTCGCAGTGGATAGAGCACCAGCCTTGAGTTCAGGAGGACTCAAGTTCAAATGTGGTCTCAGACACTTAACACTTCCTAGCTGTGTGACCCTGGGCAAGTCACTTTATCACAGCCTCAGGGAAAAAAAAAAAAAGAAATGTAAGAAAATTGAGTTAATGTCAATCTTACTTCATTTTACAGATGAGGAGACTAAGATATAATTATAATAATAAAAAATAATAAAAAAATAAAATATTAAGATATAAACTGGCTAAATAATGTGTCCAAGGTCACACAGGAATTGAAAAAGTAGAGCCTATGTTTGAACTCAGTTCTTCCCTCCCCAAATCTTATGGTCTTTCACATCTACCATGTTGTGTCAGTACTCTCAAATTTAAATTATATTTTTTTCCTACTTAGAAAAGAGCACACTCTTTTATGTGGTCTATATGTGCTTTATATGGTCTATGTGCTCAGAAAAGGTTTACTGACATAACAAAATAAAAGCTTGAATTTTATTAGTTAATTAAAAAAAAGATGTGAACTATTCACTAGCCAGAAGGTACAGAGTTAAATAAAGTTTGGTCTCTGAAAAAAAATCAGCTCCTAGCACTGGTAAAGCTTTGTTCTACAGTATGCATATTTATTCAACATGACTTTTAATTATTTCAACTTGGTGGCATTCTTGATCTGTTAGCAGCTTTTGAACTGTTACAAATCCAACTTCTTCTAAGTTATTATTTTAAAATTTTCCTACATAGAAAACTAAAGTGCTCTAATTAAAACTAAAATTCTATGATTTTAAATGTATTTTTAGAATGACAGGGAGAATTACACTATTGAGTTTCGTATATGTCCACTAGAGGGCACTAAACATCCTATGATTTTGTACATGGATACAAAAAACAAATCAAAACATTGTGCTAAAGAGGATTTTAGAGATGATTTACCCATATTTTTAAAATGAGGAAATTAAGGTCCATAGGAGTTAGATGACTTACTCAAAGGGTGAGCTTTGTAAGGATCAACAATAACTACTATTATAGTAGTTATGTTTCTTGTAGGGATTATTCTGTGGCACAAAGAACAAGGTTCCATGTGCTGATGTCTACCAGGGTCAGCCTACACTCACTGAAGGACAAAGGATGACAATCTCTTCCTTCTACTTTTTTCCCCATCAAGCTCTCCTCTACCTTGCTTTCAAATTAAACTTCCTAAAACACCATTTTAAGATATGTTATTTTCATTTATAAAGATGGTTCCCTATTATTTACAGGATAAATTTCCTTAGCTCATTATTCAAAGTTTTTCCACAATCTTTTCCAGCCTCTCCTTTCTATTTAATCTCAGTATACACCAACATAAAGACTTTTACTTTGGACAAATTTTTTTTTACTTATTATTTTGCTGTTTCCCTAGATATGATTTGTGTATCCTTATATCTATATGTTTATCTTGTGTGATAGTATGATCACATTTTCATATATTTATAGATAACTTTAAAAAGTATTATTTTGTAAGCATATCAGAATCTTATGAACTATGAAAATCTAAGTGCTTGTAAATTATTGTTTTAAAGTCTACTAACATAAATAAATCACCAATGTGTTTTCAATGTTAATCGAATTTGTCCTCTCAGTTTTTGATCTGTGGCAATGAGGCTGACTATGTTAGCATGTTATCAATATATTATTTCCATGCTAGAAGTCACAAGATTAATGCACAAGAAACAAAGTGGTACACTCAAACTCCTACATCTGAGACCTTAAGGAGCAATCTTGCAGTCCATTGTATCCATCAGAAATGGGCATTGTTCACTAGTACTCATAAAAAAATGTCTAGCAGACTTTTGCTTTTGCCACTAGGTGGTGGTGTGGGAATGTATAACTAGTTGCCTAGTACTTAGAAATTAATTAAATCTAATTCACCAAGAATTTGTTGTGTCTTATTTGAAAGGTGTTGAGGTTACTTAGATAAAACAATGAAAAAGAAGTTGTCCTTGTTCCCTAACAAAGAGATAAATACATACAACATAATTTTCAATGGATAGAGAAAAGAAAAACAAGAAAAATAAACTTGGAGAGCTAGAGAAGGAACCTCATCTTTCATAGATCTAACACTACAAATAAAGAGTAAAGCAAAGGCCTTTCATTCCCCTTTATCATGATTCAGTCTATTGCTATTTCTCAATTGTAAGGCTGTATGAACAACAGATTTGTACTAATCAGGAATTACTCATTTTCTTTATAGAAGATTTAGCTCCTGAATTTTTAGGAACTTAACATTGTTCAGGAAATTCACTCTCTATCATGAAAGCTAGTTTCTGGGACCCTTCTGGAATTCAATTTTATCCAAGAAATCTCCCTTTCTTCATCCAGGAGACTAACTTTCAGGAATTCTTAACTCTTTTACAGAGGAATAAGTCTTCCCACCACTCAGCCACATGGATCCCCTCTTCATGGCTGTCATTTTGCAGGTAGGAGAGTTAAGTTAATGTCTCTCTAAAGCTAAGGCCAAGAACTCAAGACTCAGAAACTCCTTAGAAGTGACAAGGCCAAGAGATGAAAAAGAGAAAATGGAAAAATTTTCCATTTTTGGAATGGAAAAATGGAAAACGTTTAAGAAGCCATGCTTTAGAATAATATTTTTAAAAGCATAAAATAAGATATATAGAATCATGAAGGCAATCAATTACATTGAAATATAGTTATCAAGATACTAAAATAAAAGACAAATTCATGATGGTCTAGAAGTATATTTTTCAAATGCTTGGTTCCAGATGGTCACCTTTCCCTTCCCTTCCTAAAATACCATCCATCAAAAGCCTTTCATCGAGGATCATTATCTTAGTAAAAATTTAATTGGATTAAATAGAAGATAATAAAAGCAGAAAAACTTACTTATATGTAACACATAGAGTGCACATCCCATCAAGCCTTTCAAAAGCAGAAATCTCTTTTAACCTTCAGAGCCTAATCATTTGACTTAGTTGACCTGACTGTCTTTCTTGCTCTTTTTCATTTACCTCCTAATCACAATATAGAATTGGAGACATCAATTAAGGTTATAAATTAGAAGTTCAGTGCTCTGTTTTAAGCATTCTATCTCCTTGTGAAAGGAAGTAGGATAAATGTAGTTAATTCATGACCAAATGCCCATTCAGAGATTAAAGAGATATCCAAGCTTTCATATTGGTGGCAGAAATCAGAGACTGCAAGATTGTTCCTTAGGGTCTTAGATGTAGGAGTTTGAGTGTACCAGTTTGTTTCTTGTGCATTCATCTAACCTTCTAGCATGGAAATAATATATTGATAACATGCTAACAGTCAGTCTCATTGCCATAGAGCAAAAACTGAGAGGACAAAGGCAACTCAGTCATCACTTGCATCTCTCTCAGTTCTTCTCTGTATCATCCTCAATGGACCTGCCAGTACTATTTTGATGTTCACCAGTTGCCAGGCCAAGAGACCAAAAGAGAGGTGAAGCTATGTCAGAATGCCAAAATACTAGGGAAGTTGGGACACCTCAGTTACATCTTCATTTTTAAAGAAATCAATATTTTTAACCAGGAAAAGGAGATCTCTTGGTTAATGTTAACATAACATTATAATTGTTATAATCTCCAAGTAGATTATAAGAGTGTTCATAAATATTGAGTTTTTTCCTTTTTTGGGGAGCCTAAATAAAACTTTGTATGTAAATAGGCATTCACTCAGAAAACATTGACTGACTGAATGCTTCCTGGTTATTGACAAATGATTTCTCTAATAATGTAAGCCCCTATATGTTTATTATAATTTGTAGCTCTCAATAAGACTTATTGAGTCAATTATATAAAACTATTTGCATAAATACACATACAAATAGATACCATAATTAACAAACTTATGCTTCACAAAAGTTTCTAATCCTATTTTGAGTTTGGGCCAATGAATAGAATTTGAAGGACTATCTTTAAAGCAGTGTCAGGATGACTTGAAAACAATTCAACTTGACTGTAAAATGGAGTTACCTTAGAATGCAGTGATTATCATATCCAGTTTTCAGATGAAGAAACTGAGCCTGAGAGAAGTTAAATGGCATACTCAAGGCCATCCAGTTAGTAAATGTTCTACTCAAGATTTGAAGCTAAATCTCTAATACTCTACTAATTGTATCACTTAGTTGTCTGAACAAACCATGAAGCCAGTTTTTTTTTAAAGGACCATCAGTATGTACCTTGAAAATCTTCATCTAGTATATTATCATGGTGAGGTAAATTGGTAAGGTTCTCAGATGAGACTGAGGTATCAAGGACTACTCTGGTAGAACACAAATCTTAAAGTATAAAATCATTTTTTTCATTTTATTTTGGCAAAGCAATTAGGGTTAAGTGACTTGCTCAGGGTCACAGAGCTAGTAAGTGTTAAGTGTCTGATACTGGATTTGAACACAGGTGTTCAAATTTTTTTAGAGTTTAGATTTTAGAGCCATCTAGGTAGTTACTCATGAACAAAAATTCTAGCAGGACCCACCAGGCTCCATTAGATTAGAAAACCTAATTAGGTTTTTATCAAAGTAGTCCTTTTCTTGCCTAAATGATTCCCTATCACACTCTGCATAGGAGCTATTCCAAGCCTTCTCTTCTTACTGAAAATACTCATATCTCTTCCTTCCATCACTCTTTTCCACCAGTTTCAGTTGAGATGCTTGAATCTTACTTCACTGAAAAAAAAACTCAAATCCCTTTTGCCAAAAGTTGCATTTCCCCCCTTTCCCTCCATCTCAAAACCCATTGATATTCTCATGCTGCCTTTTCCCCCTAGTGTCTGATACTCCTTTTCTTAGCAAAGGCTAAATCCTTTATATACACCTTTGATCTGATCCCTTTTTTTCTTTTCCAGAAGATTGTACCCTCATTTTCTCCCTCTCTTGAATCTTCAACTTCTCTCTGTCAACTAGTCCTTACTGCTTTTAAATTCACTCAAAATGCCTTAAAAATCTCTGAAACCTACCATTCCTTCAAGCTATTATCCTATATCTCATTTCCTCCCCTTTTAAAAGCCAAATTATTTAAAAATACTTGTCCACTTAAAGCCCATATTTACTGCCTTCTCTCATTCACTTCTCACCACTTTGCATTCCTCTGACCTGATCACTCAACTGAAACTTCTCTTCAAATTTACCAATGATCTTTTAATTAATTGTCTTTTCACTGTACAAATCTTTCCTGTGCATTGCACTTGACACTGTTGATGACTTTTTCCAATTAGGCACTCTCTTAGGGGTCCCAAGATACTTCTCTCTCTTGGTTCACCTATTAACTTCCTGATCTCAGTCTCTTTTGCTGGATCATTATTCACATCACATTCCCTAATTGTGAATACTACCCAAGGTTCTGTCCTGGGTTTTGTTCTCTTCTCCCTCTATATTCTTTTCCTTTCAGTTACTTCATCAATTCCCATGGGTTTAACTTACATCTTTATGCATATGACTCTCAGAACTAGAAACTGAACTCCTATCATTACCAAGTTTCAGTTCCATCACAAACTACCTATTGGATATTTCAACCTAAATATTCCAAAGATATTTTTTAATTCAACAACCCTAAAACTGAACTCATTATCCTTTCCCCCAACTCTTACTACTTTCCAAATTTCCCTATTTCTTTAGAAAGTACCAGCATCCTTCCAGTAAATTAGGTTTTTAATTTTGGTGTCATCATTCCCTTCTCCCTGTCCCTCACCTTACCTATCCAATTATTTGCCAAATCTTGCCACTTCCACCATCAAAACATCCTTTGCGTTAGCTCTCTTCTCTCCATTCTCTCCATTCACATAACTACCAATTCATTTCAAACCTTTATTATGTATTGCCTAGATTATTGTAACAGTTTCCAAATTAGCATCTTTGCCTCAAGTTCCTTACCATTCAGTTCCATTCCACATTTTTCTGCCATAGTAATTTTCCTTAAGCAGAGACTTGACCATTTAATTCAAGCCAATGACTTTCTATTGTCTTTATAATAAATATAAATATCTCTGCTTAGCTTTTGAACTCCTATATAATCTGATCCCAACCTACTTTTCCAGACCCATTGGATATTATTCTCCATCTCATACTTTGCAATTCAGCCAAATTGATCTCTCTGTTCTTCACTCATAATATTCTA
The DNA here is from genome assembly GCF_048593235.1 of Sminthopsis crassicaudata. NCBI lineage: Eukaryota > Metazoa > Chordata > Mammalia > Dasyuromorphia > Dasyuridae > Sminthopsis > Sminthopsis crassicaudata. The sequence continues at coordinate 38,531,719 of NC_133620.1, read as the reverse complement.
TTTCTCAGGGGTGGGAGTCAGGTCCTGCCTCTGACACATACTTGGATTGTATATTCTTGGAAAAGTCACTCAAATATTTTTACACCAAGAAATTTTCTTATAGCACAATGACTTGGTTGTTCAAAGTTATTCTTAGGACAATATTGCTGTTTCTGTACACACTGTATTCTTGGTTATTATTTCACTCTATTATTTCTTGCAAGTTTTTCCATGTTTTTGCAAAATCAACTATCTCATCATTTCTTACAACACAATATTATATGATCTTGATCATATGTCACAACTTGTTTATCTATTCTCCAACTGATGAACATTCCTTCAATTTCTAGCTCTTTTCATCACAACTGAAAACTGCTATAGTTATTTGAGAACATGTACATTTTTCTTTTCCCCTGATTACCTTGAGAAATAGATCTAATAGGGGGATTGTTGGACCAAGGGGTATGGCAGACTCATGTAGGAAGAAAAAAGTGCACAGAAGAGAACAAAAGAAAAGTTGGAAGCACAGAAAAGAAAATAATACAAAAATAAAGAGTGAAATGGAAGCTCATGGTTTTATATTGAATCTTCTTGCTATGTTGTGCTGTGTATATGGAAGTGTTGTGGAAATATTTTTGCCTTTTTCTATTTAATTTCAAAGTAATTTTTTTAAAAAGTAGCTGTAGATCTGCAAATATAGGGAGCTTCCTTGCTTGGAGTTTTCTACCCAACAATAAAATCAGAGTTCTAAACCAGAAGACTCCCAAAACAAAACCCAACAAAAATCCTATGGAAACAGGTGCCATCTCTATAGATACAAAATGAATAAATAGAAGCACACGTGACCTAATTGTTGCAATCATACTTGCAATTGATGGCAATTGCTAGCCTGTTAAAGTTGAGTGCCCTATTTTAGCCTATTTTTAAAATTATTTTTTTCTAATAACATATACAACTTTTCATATGTAAGTAAAATAAATCTGGTTAACAACTTAAACATTTAATACAAATGACTCAAACTTTTCTCATTGTTCTTTCTGTGAGGTCTCAAGCTTAAAGCTGGGAGGGGCAGTGAGATAGATGGCTCTAAACCATATTGAATTCCTTATAAAAGCAATACTTATTTTAATTAAATGCAGTCTACCCCAAACCATTTTTTGAATTTCCATTCATTTTCATCATCATTTGCTCTTGTGTTGGATATCTTTCTTGATAAATAATGGAAATTTCATTTCTGAAAAAAGAGTAGCCAGAGAGAGGCAGTATAGAAATGTAGGAATGGATAAATAGTTAAAAATCAGAAGCCATAGAGAGAGAATTATTCAAATTTCTAGACTCCAGCAGTCATGCCCTGTTTAGCATAATAAGCTGCATAAAGAAACTTCTGGGATTTGGTAATTTTCCATCTCAAATGTAAGCTACCAATTCTTGTTTAGACCAGATTGTCTAATTCAGTATTTCATGAGGCTAAAGTTCCAAAGAAAGAATGTACAGTTTTGGAAAACTACATAAGCATTTGTCAAATGAATCTTGGAATCTTAGACTGTTACTGCAGGATCCTTTAAATATTGGTTTATTTCAGTGGAATTAAAGCACTTATTACCAACATATAAGAGACTGCTCTAAGGTAACAAAGATGAACAAAAGTACACAATCCCTGCCCTCCAGGGGATGACAGTCTTAGAAAGAATTTCATAGTTATTTTTCTTTTCAATCTCAGAAACCTCTATATAGGGAAGGTGAATGTTGTAATGGAATCAGAAGATATGTATGGAATTTCTACTTCTTATTCTTACTAGCTATGTGACGTTAGGCAAGTCAGCAAACCTGTTAGACTAAATTTTAAGATAGAGATGATAATATCCCATCCTACTTAGATCTTAAGGTTGTAAATATCAAATAGGATCAGGCATATGAATATATTTTGCAAATGACACAAATTTAAGGTATTATGACATTATGTGAAGTAATGGGAACTAAAGTCAAAAGATATGTGGTGTCGGGAAAAATACACCAGACTGGAGGAGTCAGCATACCTGGGTTCTAGTCCTGGCTCTGCCATTTACTAGCCATGTGACCTTGGAAAAGTCCCTTCATCTCTCTGGCCTCAGTTTCCTTATCTGTAAAATGAGGGGGGTGGTATCAGATACAGTGATATCTAAGGTCTCTGAAAGCTCCAAGATTCTAAGATTCTAAATGTTTGAGGATTAGGCTAAATTTTTTAAAATTTCTACTTTGACCACTAAAAGATAATTATCTTTCATATGATCAGGAAAAAAACATCATACATGAAATCAAATAGTACAATTAAATAACAAATTGATTTGATTTAGATAATGAAATGCCTGGCATTTAGTAAGTACTCTATCAATGTTGGTTATTAATATGATTATCTTTATTGATGGTGGGAAAATAGTGAATTCATATTTCACAAATGAATTTTTCAGATTTTGATAAGCTTTCAATGAGAATGTGATTGAACTTTTTAAAGGAAAATGTTGATGGCTATTTTCTAATTGTCTTCCATTTTTTAGTAATTATTAAACTTTGGCTATTCTTTGAATACACGTTTAGTAGCCTACACAGAAGTAAATGAGATAGGAGATACAATTGCATTCCTATTTGTCAGTTTCTCTTAGATAATCAACAACATAGGAAATGAAGAATGCTTAGATCTAATTATTTTCATTAAAATAATTAAAAATATGGGAAATGAAGAACGGTTAGATTGAATTATTTTAGTTAGCTATCAGTGCTCATTTTTTTTGCCATGGAACAAGTCCAGTTTACTGAGACGATGGCTTCACTTTCCATTGTTTCAGGGCTTCAGTAACTAATATAGTTATTGTTGACTGGATTATTTTCATATTTTATTTCTCCTTCTTGCCCCAAGAGATTCCATCAGAATAGCTTAACTATGCAAATTTGGAAACCCTAAAGATCAAGCTGAGAACAATCATGTTCACTTACCTGGACTCTACTGATTTACAACATGCTTTGGATAAAACACAGTCATGAGATAAATGGACTTTGAAATTGCTTCTAACACATCTTGAAGCAAGCTGTATAATGTAAAATGGTTCACAGACACTATTTATTTTATGGGTTGTAAAGGAATATTCTCCCATCTTCATCATGTTCTCTCCATTCCTGGCGTGCAGAAGACTCTGAACATCAAATTTTAACAGTTCCAAGTTACAACATAATAAAATTTTACCTTTGGTCCTTCGGGTCCATTTTGCCCAGGAATGCCAATGTCTCCAGGAAAACCCTAAGAAAAGATATAAAAAAGTAAAATTTTACATACAGAGTTATCTTTTTCCTGAAAAAAAAAACACACAAATCTGAGAGGCATCTTAAAATTCCCTTTAGACTTTTCAAAGGCCAAGACCATTAGAATGAAGTATACTTCTTGAATACATGCTATCTGGGGGCCTTCATTTCTATGGATTTGCAATTTGCATTAATGGAAAAAATAGTAACAGATGAGACCACAGAGACACTGTAGTAATTATTCTGTTGAAGAAATCATTGAGCTGTGGAACTATGTTCAAGTTTAATCAATGACTTAAGGGTTTTTTTCCCTTTTCAATATCACATTCATTTCACCCCCATAAAGTTTTGTTCCAATATTTTATAGGTAATTCTGGATTCTCAAAAAGTGATACCAAGTGTACCACAAGTTCTGACAGGTCCTTTTAAGTCAAGATTTCAAACATGGATCCTTGGATAATCTGTTTCTATGGTTTCAGAACTAGCCTTGCTAAATTAGCAACAAAAGTACCAATATGACCACTGGATGAAGCCACAGATCTTCTTTAATATCTTCATAGACATAACAAGGTTGTGAATTGCAAGAAATCGAATATGCTGACAATAGCCTTGAGTGACTGGAAGGACATAGTTGCATTAGTTTATGGGTGATGGGAAATATGTTATTTTTGGTTGTGTTATGAATGGTGAAATGGGGTGTGACATTGGGTGATCCTGAACAAGTCACTGAATCCTGTTTGCCTCAATTCACTCATTTGTAACATAAACTGAAAAAGAAAATGGCACTCCAGTGTCTTTGCCAAGAAAATCCTAAATGGGGTCATGAAGAGTTGGATATGATTGAAGCTATCAAACAACATGAAATAAATTGTGTTAGATCCTGTGTTACTTGCCAGCAGTATGGAATGTTTCACAGTGATAAAATTATAAAACTGAACCAATCAGTTAAGTCATGTCAGTTAGCACTAGTTAAATGCCTACGATGTACCAAGCAAATGCAGCTAGGTAATTTAACAAATACAGTGCCAGCCCTGGAATCAGGAAGACCTGAATTAATAATTATTTATTAGCTATTTGACCCTGGGCAATTCACTTAACCATGTTTGTCTCAGTTTCCTCATCTATAAAATGAGCTGGAGAAGGAAATGGCAAACTACTACATTGTGCAGGTAGAAGATGATTGTTACATATTTGGAAATGAAAGACATATAAAATCAAAGAAGGAGGTAGTATGTTTATCACTGGAAGTCTTCTAGAAAATGTTGATAATTTATAATCATATGAAATGTACATTAAATATGAGAAATGGAGAAAATGGTAAGTTATGGCTTTCAAGGAAGAACCTAAGAGTTATTAACAAAGACCCTGTGGACATCAGGGAGGTTCTGTCTATTTTGGGGCTATAGTTGGGGTCATCCTGAAGTCTTTTTTGAATATCAGAACAGAGCTGGGAGAAATCGAACAAATGGGTTGAAAACAGAATAAAAAGCCCTTAGTCATTAAATAGTCATTTGTCTGGGATATTGTAGAAAAAGTTTCTACCGTGTCATGAGTTGTACTAGATGATCTCCAACCCTAATTCCAATGTTCTTTAACATTCTTTCATTTTATGATTCCATGAGTTTTAAAACATATATCTTTAGAACTTTCTTCTTTAAAACTCTGACATTTTATGATTTGAGTTTCGAAACATATAACTTTAGAATTTTCTCTGGATGAATTATGGCAATGGAAAAAATCCTCTTATTTTAAGAGCAAAATAATGTCGGTTTCTTTCCTGGAAACTAAAAGTTAAGTTAAATGTCTCTTATTATTCCTTTTCCAAGGGTGGTCAGCCTAGACCAAAATAACATTTTATTGAAGTACCAAAATGGAATGATTACCAATTAAGTGCTCAGTCTTACTATTCTCTCTTAGGATGAAAATTAGAGTAAAAAGTTTGTTTAGATGATGTATAGAGAGACAGACAGACACAAAAAGAGAGATACACACAGAGAGAAAGGAGAGAGAGAAATAGACACAGAAAGAGAGACAGAGAGAGACATATACACAGAGACAGAAAGAGAGAGAGAGAGAGAGAGCTCCAGAAAGACACAGAGAGACAGAGACAGAAAGAGAAAAAGAGAGGGAAAGAGACAGAAACAGAGACAAAGACAGACAGTGATAGAAACAGAGAGACAGAGAAAGACAGAGATAGAAACAGAAAGAGGGAGAGAGACAGAAGAATGTGTTGAAGCAGGAGAATGCATAACTTAATCATGCCTACTTCCACACTCTTCAAATGATGGCTTGGGAGATGAGCTGAAGAAGCTTTCCTGCCCTAGGAGTAAGTAGGAGTCAAGAGCTTTTGAAAGAATTAGTTAATCCAGACCACAAGAAACATTTCAAAACTGCTCCTTAAGGAGATGCACTGCTGAGGGTAGCAGACCTAAAATAATGCCAGATGAAGCCTTTGAAGCTTTAAAAGAAGAAAACTCTGGCTGTCTGGTTTGTATTCTCTTTTAAAAGGACCCAAACTAAAATTTTATAAATTTTGTTTAGAAAGAAAAAAAAGGAAAATGAGAATTACTTCCAGTTGAAGTTTTTGAATGCCAAGTGTTCAGACCAATTAGGTATTTTACAGTTGACTTTCAAAATTTTGTAATGAAAATGTGAATCTGGCATCATTTTAAAACAAGAATTTTGAGTTGTAGTAGGTTAAGCCATATGAGTGTCTAAACTAAAGTTCGATACAAGAAAAATCAAGAAGATAGAAAGAAAATTCTAGGAGTTGAGATTTGATGATTGGATACAGAATTTTGCTTCCAAATTCAGGGACTAGAATCACTAGTCAATGAAAATTCTTCTCTTCCTTTTGGGAAAGAGGCTACTGAAATGTAATAATATCACCAAAATAATGACAAAAAGTTGTTAAATTTCAACAAATAATTGAAATAAAGATTTAAAAATTCAAAAAGTTGAGAAACTTTCTCCTGGATATATATCTTCCAGGTAAAAGTAAAAGTACAGGCTATGTACCAATACTACTGCCAAGATTCTCCCCAACTCTTATTTCCTTTACTTCTGACATAAAGAGAAGATCAAGTTGCAGAACGAACTGGAAAAGAAGGTAGATTTGGGATGGATTTAAATGGTGAAAAAATTGGAGAAATAATTTGGAACATTTTTGGGTTTGCAAAGGTCAAAGATTAAAATGAGTAAGAAAGAAATTGGGGAGAAATTAAAATAGAAGAAAATCACTTGAAAGGGAGAAAAGGGATTGAGAAAGAAGAAAAGAGGAGAGGGGTGCTGTTGAAGTCAGATAAGTTTTAACAAAGAAGGAAAATAAATTGGTAAGTGCAAATAAGACATTAGTGAAATAAAATAGGGCATGACCCTCATGTTAAGAAATAATACAAAGGAGATAAATTGATGAAATGACTTATAATTACTGAAGGACAATTTAAAAGACAAGGACTGAGGAATTTTGCAATCAATTGCATTAAGTATGCAAAATTTGTATATAGTATAGTCATGACAATCTGTTTAAAATGTCATCCTGCTACCTGGGGAGGCTGAGTCTGGTGGATCATTTTAAAACAAGAATTTTGAGTTATAGCAGGCTAAGTCATATGGGTTTCTAAACAAAAGTTTGATACCAATATTGTGAGTCCCTGGCTGGGTAAGGAAGGCAAAACCAGCCCAAAGTAGGAAGTCAAAGTTCCCATGATAATAAATAGTGGGATTTGACCTTTGAACAGATATATTTCCAGTCTGGATGAGATAAAGAAACCTAGTCACTACAGTAAATATTCTTTTTTTTTTTTTTTTAATTCCTCCTCAATTCTCCCATACCACCCCCTTCCCAATCCTCCCAGGTTCATTCCCCAATTTTAGATTATTCATGGGGAACTCTTTTCTTTTCCCTTTCTTTCCTCATATCACTCAAACATCTTCCTTCACTATCTTCTTCCTCGCTCCTACTTCAGATGAAGAGGTGGCCCTTTTCCTTTAGAAAGAGCAGTTACAATCACCTGATGAAGTCAAAAGTCAAATTGCAAAGGATTAAAATAAGACTGAGAGACAAAGTGGGGGTACTGAGTACAAGGGCTTTTAAAAGCTTTCTCTGAGAAAGAGAGGAGAAATATAGGAAAACAGTTGGCTAGGATAGTAGTACTTTGAAAAGGAGTAATATCCCCATTCCTACTTCAATCAATCAACAAACCATGTTAAGTATTTATTTGCAAACAAAATTATCTGCACTTGTTATGGAGATTCTTCAGTAATTATGTCAAGAAAGGAATGGTATGTTCACATGACTAGCTAAATAAATTAACTGTAATTCTTGGGAGCTTTAAACAGGTGAGAAATCTTAAACTGATCAATCAAAAGATGAACTGCCAAGAAGTGAAGAACTTTCCAGTTGAGAAAGTATTGCTCTTGTGGGCAGAGAGGACAGAGTTGGCCATATGTTCTACCCATGTGGGACTCATTGTCTTTTTCACTTTCAGTTTGTGTCCATTCTTTCAGAGACTTTGTGTACTCAAATTTGGGGATAATATTTTTGCAACTGCTAGTTTTACACTGTCTTCTTAGCAATGAACTTTTCTAAAAGGAAATCAAGAGAAAGAGACAGACAGACACAGGGACATAGAAATAGAGAAAGACGCAGACAAAAACATCAAGACAGAGAGACTCTGGCCAATTATCTGGGGGAAACCTAGTCCCAAAGGGTTGCTTTTAGACCCTGAGGGAGTTTTCTCAATGGGAACCCAACTTGAGAGTTGGGAAAGTAATCCCATTTGGTATATTACAACCTAACGAAGGATTTTAAAAATTGTTGCTGTTGTTTAAGGTAGAGGAATGAGCACATTTGTAGGAAGCATGAAAGGAAGCAACAAAGCAAAGAAGATAAGGGGAAAAGAATGATGGTGGTGGTGCTGCTACTCTGCTGGAGAATACAGGAGAAGATTAGAACAATGATACATGTAGAGGATTTGGGTTTAGTGAGAAAATAGGCTATTTTGTCATAAGAGAAAAATAAAGAAACTTCTGTGCTGAAACATGAAACTAATGTCCCACAATCCTATAGTTTAAGAATTGATTTACTGGGATTTTGAAAGAATCAATGCTTTTGTATATGTATGTGTATGTGTACACACACACACATACACAAACACACACACACGTAATGTTTGAGTGTTTTTAACAATTAAATATTAAACTTCTTGATATTTTTGAAATGAGGATGGGATGAAAATCATACAATTAGCTTTATTAGAAGCACTGCTTCATGAAATTTATAAGGATTAGACTATAAATTTTTCTAAAAGACTTTTTTTTGTGATTATTTAATGAAAAAAACTCTGATCCTTTCCTTAGGGAAAATTCTCATTGAAGTCCCATAATTATTTTTCCCAATATATCTTAGAATTAAAATTTTTAAATAAGAGACTTCTGTCTCTTTCCTAAAATAGAAAAAAATATTTGACATTGGATCATCTGTCATCTTTATGTAAGCTACAAAGAAATTCATCAGAGATCTCAGAAGCATTTCAGTAATATTAAAAAGTGGGGGCAGGGACAATCTCCATCCCCCTACTTTTGTAAGACAATCCAGAAATTTAGCCAAAGAACAAAGTTTTAGTATTTTTGAAAATGTGGACATGGACTATGTCAAGCAGAGTTATCTGCTTTGATAGAAAATTCAAAACTCCAAGAATCAGTGTGCTATTTCACTCCATTAACACAAATTATAACACTTCAGAACATTTCTGGAGTAAGGTTGAATAAAACCATCACGTGGGTACCAGAATGCTCATGTTGTGCACCATCAAACTCAAATAGGCTGGTTCAGAAAATATGCAGCTGCTGATTTCTAGGCCCATATTCAAAGTCTTTCCAACTTGACAGGACCTACTATCGATTATATTTTACTGACATAAAGAATCCAGTGTTACCTGATTGACCTGATGATGACACATTGGAATGATGTGGATTTTAATGGCCTTTTAGAGGGAGTAAAGCATCAGATACATCAGAATCAACATTTAGTATGGATGGATTGATTTTAATGGATAACTCAAAAATCTTTGCCAGTGATGAAATGTCATGTAACAATAAAAAGGAAAAGAATGTAATTCAGAACTTGTAATCTTAAAAAAATGTAAAGCATAAAATAAATTATAAAAATGTTAAAGAATTTTTAAAAATCAATGGCCGATTTATTTCAAAGCCAAATTCTAAATGTTAGGCAATCAAGGCATTTTCTGCCCCTAAAATCAAACCATTGAATAACATTACCTGCCAATTTACAATTAATTATGCTATACTTTAGTGTTTACAAAATGTTTTCCTATATATGAGTTCTTGAGACTAATAATAGGATTGTGAGTTAAGAAAGACAGAAGTTATTCTTTCCATTTTATAGATAAGGAAATTGAGGCTCACAGAATGGCTTGCCCAGGGACAGAATATGACCAAGTGAAAAAAGTAGGACTATTTCTCAGAGCAATACCAAATGGAGAGTACAACAGAATGATTATAAAGAAAAGCAATATGAAGTCCTTGAGTGATGTACAAAAAAATCAATTTTACAATTACATAGAAAGGAGGGTTGGCTAAACAATAGATCCAAAATAGAGATTTTAGTGGTTGGTCAGTTCAATTTGAGTCAGTGGTATGTCATTCAAAAAACCCTAATAGATCTGGCTTTCATTGACAAACTTAGTTTCTAGGAATAGGCCAATGGCAATTCCACTGTACTCTTATTTTTCTTGAAACTTCATCTAGAGTTGTGTTCAGTTGATACAGTCAATCTAGAGAGCTTCCAGAGTAGGATAAGAATGACAAAGTCAAGTCTGTTTCTTATGAAAATTTGTAGAAGAAATTGGGTATATTTAGCCTGGAAAATAAGAAACTTAAGGGAATTGTCATAAAAGTGTGGTCACATTAGTAAGATTAGACTTATTCCATTTGTCTCCAGAGAACAAATGGATGTAAGTTGTAATGTGGCAAATTTAGACTGAGATCAAGGAAAACTTCCTAATGTTACAACTTCCCCAAAGTAGAATGGGTAGTATAAAATGTTACCTTAGATCCTGGGATAAAACCATATTACATTTTCTTCTGTATTTAAATCAGAAGGAAAAAAATACTATCTAACAAGTAGCAAAAGCCCAGAATGACAATGAATTTTCTCCAATTTCAGAGAGAACAAGGAAAAAAAATCCTATTACAACAAATTTCATTTTAAATAAAATAGGAATTATAATATCACACTCGTCTATAATACTAGGATGCTTAAGAAATTGAATCATAAATACAGTATCTTCCAAGAGTCTTAGGATAGTCATAGCTTAAAACTATTCTAAAGCTTTTGGAAAACTATTTTTATGAACCAGGTTGAACTACTCTCAAGACATACTTATCTACAAGCTCTTGTTATTGTGACTAGAGAAGTGATCCAAAAACTGAATTTCATTGTTTTTAAGGTGTGCATTCACTTAGAGAATAAATGAAAACATCTCTCTGCAGGTTTTGAAATTGTTTCCAGAGCTAAAAGAATAAATAACTGCTATCAAAATGCAAATTAAACCATTTCCATTCATCATTTTTAAGTGGGATGACTAGAACTTCACTAGAAGGCTGAACTAAGGCCACACTCATTGGAAAAAAATATTACAAGAAAACTAAAGTGGTCCTCTGGCCAATTGCCATGTCTATTAGGAGATTTGATGCTACTGATTCACTTTATACCATTTCAACTGTCACATTTTTGACTACTGAGAAAATGAAAAGTGGTCAATTTTGTTTTTTTTTTTGGTCTGCTAAAACTGGTTCCCAAGTTTGGGGTTGAAAATTTGACTATGCATTAAGTTTTCAAAATATACAACTTATTTTGCTATTAATGGAGTCACTGTGGAATCACTCAAAGCAATTGTAGAAACAGATGTGAAGGTCACAAAGAAGAAAACAAATCTATCCATAGTGTTTTTTCTGAAGAAACCAAATCATAATTTCAAGGTCAGATCATCTACTTCAGGGCTCTGCTCTATGGAGAAATTTATAGTAGTCCTGACCTTAGAAGAAGGCAAAGAATTGATTTATTCTCTTCTTTCTCCTCCTGCATTTTAAAATATTGTAGCATTGAAACTATAGAAAGAACACTGAATTGGGAGTGAGAAAGCTAGACGTAATTCATATTTGAAGCTAAATCATAATTGGCACAAATAAAGAATCACTTGAAATATTTGCATCCAAGTTTGCACTAGTTCAAGTTTGCACTAGTTCAAGTTTGCACTAGTTCAAGTTATGATTATGTGAAACATGGCAATTTGTTTCAGCCCCATGGAAATATGTATTGAATGATTTTGCATTAATAATAAATTTAATAAATATAATAAATTTGCCTCCAGGAGGAGCAGTGAATAGAATGATACCTGAGTTCAAATCTAGCCTTAGACACTTACCAGCTGTGATGACTCTATTTGCCTCAGTTTCCTTATCATAATCATGAGCTGGAGAAGGAATGGCAAACCCATCTAGTATCCTTGCCAAGGAAAACCCAAATGAGATTATGAAAAGACAGACACGATTGAAAAATGACTAGTGCCATAAAAAGATACACTTTGAGATTGAAAAACACTTATCAAACTCTGATTTATAGCTATTATTAACATTCTCATATGGCATATAATGACACCTAATGAAAATGAGTATCAGCAGAGTATTATCTGGGATCGACAATTTTGGATCTGATGTATCATTCCAATTCAAGTCTTTCTCACTCCCATTCGGAGCTCTCTTTATGTAGTGCTACCTCTATATAGATCTATCTTTTCCATTTGCTAATGGTCTGTTCCGGTAAGTCATTTTGTGAGCCTCAGTTCCCTCATCTATAATTCCTATCCTGACTACGTCACACAGTTATCCCTGTTATGAGTTTTGTGAACATATAGAAAAACATTTTGTAAACACCAAAGCACAGCATAATTAATTGTTGTTTCAGAATGGCAGGTAATGATTCAGTTGTAAGACTGAAAGAAGAAAATGCCTTCATTGCATAGTATTTCCATTTAGAATTTGGATTCAAAATGAAGGTAATTCATATTAAAAATCTTTTTTAATATTACAATATAATTTAAGTCAAGCAATATTTTTAAAGGATTCATTTCAGTTGTGCCTGACTCTTTTTGACCTTATTTCAAGCTGGAGTAACTTGCTTTTTACTTTTCTAGCTCATTTTACACATGAGAAATTGAAGCAAACAGTGACTTACCCAGAGTCACGCAGGTAACAAGTAATTGATGCCACATTTGAACTGAGAAAGAAGAGTCTTCTCAGTTCCAAGTCCAGAACTCCATGCACAATGGAGTCATTTAATGCCTTGTTAAAAGATCCTCTGAATTCTACTTGCTTATCCTGTAGGATCCTTTTTAGTTTTGATAGTCATTCAATGTGTTAAATGACATGACATATATATATATATATATATATATATATATATATATATATGCATATATATATAAATGATATAGATATACTATGGAGTATATCTCTAGCTATACTATGTGGTATATCTGTAGCTGTCCCTTCAACTACTAATTTAATAATCCTTGATTGTAATGGAAATCTTTAGAATCACCCCTTCCCTGTCTAGATATTTTGTTAGTTATCTATCTAGTTATCCATTCTAATGTGTTTCTAGGAATCTAATGCAAGTTTGCTCCTCTATAGTTTATAAACCCTATTCTCTTCCCTTGTTTGAAAGTTATAATGATATTTTCCCTTCAATATTGTGTCATTTATCCATCTTCTATAGTCTTTTAATTATAATCACCAGTCCTTTTAGCATCCTAGATCAGGTGATATTGTTTTGCCATGATTATTACTCTATCCAAGCCAGGCTATCCAGACCTATGAGCTCTTCTTCAGTTTTGTTCCACCATGCATTGGTGGTACCTAATAACATCAAATTTGCTTCTTTTAACTAGGACTTTAGGTTATTTTTTGTTGCCTAAACTTGAGACATTTATTTATAAACAATTGAGGCCCAAAATTTTACTACAGGTTCCTTTCTTAGTTTTTAACTTTCTATGAGTGTCTCAATTCCTATTCTCTTTCCTTTTCTGTAGTATTCTTTCTGGTATCTAATTTAGGGGTTTATTAAGTCAGTCTTTCCCCTTCCATGTCATTTTTAATTTAAAATTACAAAAGCATCAAGGACAATTCTACACATATATTTCACACATATGAAATAATTTATAATATAATATTAATAATATCTAAAATAATTTAGTTAATGTAATATGAAATAATCAATCTATGATATGATGGTACATAATATTGTATGATATGATATAATTAAAATAATATAATGTCCAAAAGGGAAAGCATATTATGGGCAGAAGACCTAGATTTTCAAGTCAATAAGCATTTTAAACATTAATTTTTATTGTTTTGTTTGGTTTTGATTCCCCTTGCATTTCTTTCCCTTTCCTTCTCCAGGACACTATCCCAAGCAACAAAGATTTAAAAATAGAAAAGGAAAAAAAACCCAGAATTTGCAAGACAAATACAACAACTGTATTTGAGAGCAAATCTAATGCCCTATGTCCTTTCAACAAACATTTAGTAAGTCCTTAATATTTTTGGGTACAGTGATCAGTAGCCAAGATACACAGCTAAAAAAGAAAACTAGTTTGCTAGGCACTAGAATTTTACTAATAGGATTTAAATCCTGGCTCTTCTACTTGCTATTTATATACTCCAGGACAAATCATTTGGTTTTCTAGGAGGTAGCTAGATTGTATGAGTCCTATATTATTTATTATCACTAAACACTATGTCTCTGTTCCACTTTTCCATCCTCACAGTGCCTAATACATGACTATGTACACAAATAAGCATAATAAAGCTAAGCTTGGTTTCAAGTATTGGGCAGCATAACATGATCTTAATTGTATAATTAAACTTCCAATGACACTTAAAGAACTAAAAGGGACGAGATGTATTATGGACTGCCTTTTTTGAAAGAACAAATAAGAATGCATGTATTTATTTGTATTTCATCCAAAGAGAGGGGCTTTTTTAGAGGGGAAAACTTGGTTTGAGAGATATGTTCCCAGAATGCACTTATAGGACAAAGTCCTGGCAGTTGCAGAAATGCTTGACATGTCAGTAATGTGCTGAGTCTCAGAAGGAAAGTAATAAAAAGCTTTAATATGATCTTTTTTGAGTGAAGATAATTTAGCCAAGACTTGAAGCCAAAAATATTTAAGAGGGTAGTAATAATAAATTCATTTTCCCTGTAAACTTAAAGGAGAAAGCAACATATAAATTTCAAGAGAGGGAGCTATTCCACTTTCAGAGAAAATAATGAATGGAAAAATACTATTTTCCAGATTGGATACAAGAATAAAAGCATCTCTCTAGGCACCTGGCTTTTCCTTCATTTGCTGTTTAGCCTTTTCTTAAAACCATGATTTATGGTGGAAAATGCTTACATTTGGTCATTGCTACTCAGGTATCTTTCTTTCCTTCCAAAGAAAAAAAAATAGCAGCTGAATTCCATATGTGTATCTTCCAGAAAACACAGCTGAGACAAATCATGTCCAGAGATGAAAATCAAATTCCTTACTGTAAGTACTGTCTTACTATTTGTGATCCAAATGCAACTTATTTGCATATGATCTTTAAAACACATTTGAAATAATTTCTATGAGAAATTCTAAACCAATTTGAAAATTGATTTCTGATTTATGTTAGAAAAAACTTATAATTTAAAATCAAATTATTCTGACAATATTTTTGTACATTAATTCAATTCAACAAACTCAAGCTAGCTCATTCTGTTCACATCCTTGGAACAGTCTCCAAATGGCCTCAGGTCATTCTTCTTTCTTAAAAAGTTGAGTACTTAGTTCAGTTTTCATTTTCACCTCAACCATGGCCCTCATACTAGAGGATTTCTATATACAAGTTGGTGTTACCTTAAACATCTGGCTTCCCAATGCAGTTAACTCTTTATCTCTTCAAACTTCATTCCACCTCAGTCACCAGGAATAGTAATGACCTTCATCTATTCATCATCCCAAAAGTATTATAACTTCACAATCCACAACTCTAATTTTCTTTAACTTTAAATATTTAACAGAAACAACACTATTTAACAATATTCTAAGTAGAATGTTTCTTTAAATGATACATATTGTATCCTCTAAGAATTTTGACACAAGAGAGCTATCGTACAATCTAGAGGCTTTCTTCTGCTAATAAGAGGTCAATATATAGTCTAGGCAACTCCTTGTTATTTTTGACTCTCACTAAATGACAAGCCCATCACCCCTTTCTATTTTATATTTCCTTGAGACTTTTTTACTCATATTTTTCATTAAAGATACTTAATTTTTATATCTTGCAGTCTATGAACTTACATCTCCAATGCCCTCTGTGTAATATTTATTTTTAGTTCTTCAGAGACTGTTATGTTCCATGAATCAGATCCATTCAGCAACACTAGTAGAATGATGATGCTAAAAAATGATGATGCTCCTTTGATTCTGGGAGAAATTTGGCTGTGTCAAAAGAATTTTGCAATTTCCTTAGTACAATGTGGTCCAATCTTCTCCCTCTGCTAACATCTCTAACGCATTGTCCATTTGCATTGTCTATCTCCGACAGACTCTGGGTTATCCATACAATTATGTCATAATGTAGGCAATAGGGATTCTTCATCCACTTGGTCTTTTTTTATGTATGGTCAGGCCAAACCCTTTTGAATAGTTTTCAATCATTTCCAGGAGATATTGAAATTAGCAGGATGTCCTTTGGAGTGCCTTCCCAATCACAGGGCATCTCCATTTCAACTTACATTCTATGTTGATGTTCTTTGTCACAGAGGCAAATATTTTTGGTCATGATACAATATTTAGTTTTTGCTTCATTTAATGTTTATGATCAGACGGTTCTTAAATAGTGTTATCTCTGACAACGTGATTTTGGCGTATGGGTGGAAGACAGCATATTAGTAAAGAGTCTTTAAGATGCATATTGCTTCATTAAATCAAAATTTTTTTTATTGAAATGCTTTTTTTCATTCATGTTCCTTAAGACCACTTTCTTTGGGGACATGACCTACTATTGTATATTTGCTTTTGGAGTATAAGTTCATACATCTTAAAATATTAAATTTGTTCTCTAAAGTGCTATTTGACTTTCCTTGTAAGAAAGACTGATACCAGAATCTAAACATGGAGACTCCATTGTTCTTGATAGAGAAAAAAATGCTGTATAATAATCTATGCAGGTATTTTCCATTTTTCTTCTATTTGTTATTCTCCTTCTATTTCTTGTCCTTGAATGCTCTCAGAATAGCTTTGCTTAGCTGAATCTTTTGCCAGGATTTCTTTTAATCTGGTTTCATCCTCTTCTGCTTCTGTCTGCTTCATGAGATAGTTGTCAAAATCTCTCCTCATTCTTCTTCATAGAATTTTACAAGCAAATAAACATTCTAAGTCAATTAGCTTTGGCCGCCATCACTTCCTACTTGTCAAACAAACCAAGTGTTTGCTGACTGAGGTGATTTGTCAGGCCTTTGATGTCCTTGTGGAAATAGATAATGCTGGTTTAACTTCTATATAAAATTATTATAATCAACATCAATGACATTTACTTGATTCAGTACTTATTTTCATGAATAATAATTTGTTTAAATAGTTAACTATTGAATTGCTTCAATTCAATGTCATATCTTTTTCTCCTTTGTATACTTTCTTAATTCTTAATTCTGTTTTTTAACTTTGATTTTTGCTCTGACAAATCACTTGTCTGACTAGATACACCTGATTTAGGAATAAATGTCACATTAATCATGTCTTTTTCTATTTATTAAATATGATCAGTTTAACTTAGCATGAAGTTATTGGGTGCTTGACTTGTGATGTTATTGGTATTCAGCACCTATTTATTCTCTTGTTGAAGAAAGTGTTAATGATTTAAGAAGAGTGAGAATTCTGTAGTCTGTATAAATCTTTGACTTCTTTTCTATTCCCTGTACTTTGCTTTCTGAGATATCTACTTTTGCATTGATATCACCAAGTATTAATGTGTATACTGATTTAATTTGTAAGGCCTTGGTGATTTCTTCATTGAATTTCTTCACTGGTGTATTTACAACCAAGGTTTGTTACATGGTTATATATTTTTAAATGTCTATCCTAAGTACTGTAATATGAATTGACCAAAGTCCCTTGAAGTTATGTTTCTTGTCTTTGTACATATGATAAAATCAAGTATGACAGTTAATTTTTAAAATTCTTTTCAAGAAGTACCTGTGAATTATCTTTCCCTGCATGTTTTTTTTCCTTTTTTTTCTTCTGGTTTATAGTAATTGTATCAAGTTTGATATAATTTATTTATTCCATGAGTAAGCCAACTCATTAGTCTTGGACAAAAATCTTACATTAACATTATTGACAACCCAAGTTAAAATTTATAATGATTTTTTTAAAGCACCTGTGTGATTTTTACCATGAATTTATTACTACCACTTTAGAAAGGAAAGGCTGTTGCATTGAACTGAAGGTAATTTTGTATTTTTCTTTGTTTCAAGGCTTTCCATATAAGCTTAGTCTATATTATTTTCTTAGCTAAATCACACCAACTTATACTGAGTTTGCAATATATTAAAGTCTCTGGAAATTTTTCCCATATGAACCATACCTTCTCCATTTTACACTTGTTTTGAAACTAAAAACATGATTTTACCCTTATCTTTATTACATTGTGTCTTAATCCACTAATCCAAAAATGTCATAAAGATGACTTTAATTTATCAGGAGTATTCTAGATATTCTTTTAGTATTTTGCTCTTTATTTGAGTTTCAATTCCCTATTTGGCATTTTGCTTCTATCCTTTCTATGTTAAAATATCTTTATTCTTAGTAGAGAAAATAAATTAGATGAAATAATTTTTTGAACTTGTATTTTCTTATTTTCAAAAAAATTACATTTAAAACCATGTAAAACTTTTCTGTAATTATATCCATATTCACTTCTTAAAACAATGAGGAAAAAATGCATGGAAGATTACTTGGTGCTATCCTTTCTTCCTAATTAGAGGATTAAAGAATTTCCTATACTGAACACAACTAAAAAAGAGTTTGTTCATCCCTGAAACTTCTTGAAGTCTTGCTCATCAACCATTTAAATGACTGATATTTTTTTTAACCACATGATATAGTATAGTTTTGTTTTTTTTTAAATCACTAATGATTTTCTCATTGCCAAATCAAAAAGTCTTTTTTCTTAAGTTTTATTCTTCTTGGGCTGTTAAAGCATTTGATAATCTTGAATTTTCCACCCCTCTTCAAATTCTCTTTTTTCCTTGATTTTCTTAACAAGCTATCTGAAGGCCATCTACAAAACTGCTGTACATAAGGTAACAACAGTGTTTTAACTGTTAAACTTCATAGCTTTTCTTCTGTCCTCATCCTCATTATCCTCTCCACAATTGAAGGATGGAATTACCTTCTTCTTCCCAGATAGCATCTAACTTGATTTATTATCCGAGGTCACAAGACCATAAATGTTTAGGTAGAAGAGATCTTAGAGGTTATCTAGTCCCACCTCTTCAATTTATTGATGAGGAAACTGAGTCCCAGAGATTAAGTGACTTTCCCATAGTTATATGGGTAGTAAGTATCTGAGATAACTTGAATTCACATGAAAGTGGGAAGATTGTTTGCCTCTAAGCCCAGTTGTCTTTTTACTGTAATACATTAACTTCTGGGTAATACTTTCCCCTCTGCTCATTTTCTTACTTGTCTAACTATTCTTTCATATTATACTTAATTGGGTCACACCATTTATGTCCTGATTGTTAGGCACTGGAGTTCCCATAGGCTTTGGGGTCTGTAAGAATCTTGGGAATATCCTGGAGATAAAATATGGGTAGTTTGGGAGCAAAATGAAAAAGAAAATAGTCCAGCTGATGGGTAACATAAATGTGGAACTCATTATGTTAAAAGTTAAGAGGCTCATGGAGGTTTAAATGAATGAACAGCTTATTGGTTGATAAAAGGGGATGAGTGGAAATGAGGGTATTTTGTTGAATCTTTGGAAAGTGATATCATGGGAGGACTGCTCACATATTTTCCCATAAAACACCTAGTCAGAAGCTTTATCACAATGGACCATTGCATTGTAGATTTAAATTTAGAGCAGGAAGGATTTTTAGATGAACTTAATCCCAATCCCTTACTTTAAAGATGAGGAAGCTCAAGTGACTTTTCCAAACTCACACAGGATGTAACTGGAAAAGCTGAGATTCAAATTCAAATCCTCTAACTCAAAATCCCATACTTATCCCTTTATGCTATACTGCGTCCAATAAAGGGTACATACAGAGTGGTACTTGAAGTCAGGAAGACTTGAATTCAAATCCTGATTCAAACTTACAGCTATATAATCCTAGGAAAATCATTTCTCTTTCTGTATCTCAATTTCCTCATCTATAAAATGGAAATAATAATAACACCTATCTTCCAGAGTAGTGTTTTTGGTGAGGATCAAACAAGTTAACATATAGAAAGTACTTTGCAACCCTTAAAGTGTCATGTTAATGCTTGCTGCCATCATCATCATCATCATCATTATTATTATTATTATTATTATTATTATTATTATTATTATTATTATATAGCATTTCCTACATTAAGAATAATATCATCCTGCTTTTTCTTGCACAGCATGAATATGGAAATATGTTTAGAAGAATGGCACTTGTTTAATCTATATTGGAATGTTTATTGTCTATGAGAGGGGGAATGAGGAGGAAAATTTGGAATATAAGGTTTTGCAAGGATAAATGTTGAAAACTATCTTTGCATGTATTTGAAAAAATGAAAAGCTATTTAAAAAAAAAGGGGGGGGAGAATGGTATCATTTAGCTCAATTGTGATGAACTTGGCTCTTTTCAACACTGGAGTGATTTCAAGACAATTCCAAGAGACTCATAGAAAAAGTCATCTATATGCACGGGCAATAAGTTAGATTTGAAGAATAAGTGCAATTGAGCAGTCATGGATGTGCCCTGGGTTGTGAGCCTGGGCAGCTGAAAGAATGTCTTCAGATGTAGTTTGCCCTCAGTAATAGGAAAATTCAGAAAGGAGTAGGGTCTCAGGAGAAAGATAAGTTCTGTTTTGAAGATGCTGAGTTTGAAACGTCAGTAGGATATTCAATGTTTGAAGTCCTACTGGCAGTTGGACAAGCAAGATAGGAAATCAGGAAAGAGGTTAGAATCAGATAATTATCTAGATAAAAAATGGTATCTGAACATGTGAACTGATGAGATAAACATCAAGAAGTAGCAGAGAGAGAAAAGAAAAGAAGGTTCAGGATAGACCTGGGGGGAGGCAGTATGGAACACCCAATATTAATGGGGGTGATCTGCATGAAGATCCAGCAAAAGAGAATGATGAGGAGAACCAGGATAAAGTAGTATTAGATAAACCTAGAGAGAAGTATCAATATAAAGAAGATTGACAGGGTCAAAGGCTGCAGAGAGGTCAAGAAGAACAAGGACCGAGAAAAGCCATTCGGTTTTATTATTAGTTACTGTGGAGAGAGCAGTTTCATTTGAATGAAAAGTCAAGATTTTGAATCATTTGGAGGAAATGCAACAGAGGAACCAATTATAGACAACTTTTCCAAGGAGGTTAGCCAAAAAAGAAGATTTAGAAGGTAATAACTGGGAGAGACAAGGATGTGGTTGTCAGAAGTAGAGAGGCAGTTAGTAGACAAATGGAAATTTAAGATGAGTGAGAAATTGGAAATGATAGAAAGGGTGATTTGCTGATGAAGACTGGAAAGAATGGGATCTCGTGTGTGTGTGTGTGTGTGTGTGTGTGTGTGTGTGTGTGTGTGTGTGTGGTAGATTACTATGGCAAGGAAAAGCTATATTTCTTCAAAGGAGGATATAACAGCAAAGGATCACTGAGTGATGTGAGATGGAGAGAAGATGTAAAAAGCATTGCCTTATTTCAATGAGTATCCTTTTGAGATTATGTAACAAAGTTGTAACACTGTTTCATGATTTTCTTTAGGTTTGTTCAGTGGCATATGAGTAGGAAAGGAAGTAGCAAATGATGGAAGTAATCCAAGTCTGAGGTGTAGTAGGGCAAGATTAATGATAAGATTAAAGGATAATATAGAATTGAACTGGTTCACTTAGAGGTTAAGACAGGAAAGCAAGAGGAGTATAGCTGGTACAGGAGAGGTGTTCTGAATGAGAACTGAAGGGTCATGGGAGTTTTTCATTCTTCTCAAGATCTTTATTATTAGGAATCTTGGGTAGGGTGGAAGTGATGAATATAGTTGAAAAGAAATGTAATATAAAAATGGAATGCAATATAAATAAGAAAAAAAGTTTGAAATGCTATTTTAGTTGTCTCATCCCATTTGATAGAAAACAACTGGCTGCATTTACCAAAAATATCATGTAAACTTCAAACTTTTTGGCATTCTCTATTGTCCCGGGATGTCAGTAGAAGAATCAATTCACAGACAATAGTCTTCTACTTTGTTACCTCAGGACCAAGAAGAGACAAGCATGTTGCAATCCTATAAGTATGCTGCTATCCTAAGCCTGTTTTGAAGAAAGAAATAAGATCTGAATGTACCATCTTTTATTTCTAAGAACTGAACATATCTAACCAAGAAGGTAGGGGATATTAAAATCTCATGTTCTAAAACATTCAACTTTTATCTTTTTTATTTCACTGGAATTCATATTTCTTTGAAGGCTCGGATGTGAAGAAATGTAAACTTCTTTGGCCATATGGCAACATACCAATTTGTCTTCAATAAGCAAAACATTAGGAAAGAGGAAAATACATACTTGAAAGTATTCTGAAGTGACATTTGTTCAGATGGTTTTCAGAGACAATCATCTTATATGCCAAAGGCAAATAGTTCAGATTTACATCCAAGGATCTGAAATTGTTTTAATTCCATTGAACAATTGAGAATTGAACTTTAGAATAGATGCTACTAATCCAGAGAGATAAAGCAGCTGTACATGTTATATGATTTTTAAGGATGCCCTGAAGGTTTTTCATCTAAAAACATGCTCAGCTGGGAAAATCATGCGTTTGGCCTAAAAATTCTTGTTCTATATTATAAAATAATGCCACCTGAAAATCCATTGAAGCGACCAATCATTTATAGCTCAGTGTTAATTATATCTTTTCAATGCAGTGTAATTCAATTACCATGCATTTAGTATCTGCTATGAGTAGATTCCTGATATTAAGGAGATTAATGCCTTTGAATAATGTAAGTATATGAAGGCTACAATGAATCACTTTGAGGTTGAAGGAATCAGGAAAAGTTACATAGAAGATATACTGGAAATGAGACTTAAAGGGACAGGGAAGGGAGTAAGGCATTCTCGTCATATCAAAAACATGAGCAAAGAATCAGAATGTTAAAAACCAAAGAAATCTTTGGATCCATTTACATTAGAAAATATTTTCATATGAAATGTAATGTGAATACATTTATAGTAGAAAATATCTTACAAATGAGAAAACTGAGTCTCAAAGAAGATGGATGATAGCATCAGAAAAATAAAATCTAGAGGAATATTTTCTATATCGGGGTTAAGTGCCTTGCCCAGGGTCACATAGCTAGGAAATGTTAAGTGTCTAAGGCCAGCTCTTCCAGACTTCAGGGCTGGTGCTCTATCCACTGAGCCACCTAGCTGCCCACCTCTAGCTTTTTGAAAAAAATAATTTCACAACTGCTTAGTGGTAGAATTAAGTCTTGAATTCAGATCATCTCCTTGTATACAAGAACTCTTCAATCCCACAAAATGCCATGTTAGCCATTACATGGTTTTACCCCATCCTTTAATAACTCAATCTTCCACTATATTGTCATAGAGCTTCCAGAAATGGAAATGACCATAGATTCTCAAAAGTTAAGTAAACAAAGTATAGTTACCAAGTATTTGATTTGTTCATACATTTGGTCATGCTACTTCCACATTTAAAACTCAAAGTCATCTTTATTGTTCATTAAGCAAAGTGTAAACTTTTTTTCTGGCAGCTAGGTAATACAGAGGTTAGAACACTGAGACTGGAGCCAGGGAGTCCTAAGTTCAAATCTGTCCTAAGACACTTAATAATCATGTAACTGAAAAAGCCACTTAACTTCTGCCTATCTCAGTTACCTCAACTGCAAGATGGGCATCATAGAACCTACTTCCCTATAAAATAGGCCTTAAATTATGATTATCATCCACTTGAAGCAGGAACACTTATCCACTCCTTGATTCATTTTAATTCAGTAAACATTTATTCAATGCCTACTGTATGCAGAGTTCTATTAATACCAGTTGATATATAAAGTTTAGAAAAGATTTAGTCATTTATATCATGAAGCAATTAGTTTAATAAGAGTATGGTAAAGCTGTAATTAACTTACAATGCACAAAAATGTATTATACTTTAAATTTATGAGAAATATAAATACCAGTGAGTAGAATTATCAGTAATTACAAAGATTTAGGCTCAGCTTCAGGAGCAAATGATCACAATTAAATTTTCAAAAAATGCAGTCTCAGGTTCTCATTATTAAGAATTATTTTCAAGTGGGAACTAGATTATCATTTTTTATTGGGAATATTGCTTATGTGATTCATGTGTTGGCTAAGGATTGAATTAGATAATCTCTAGATTCCCATTGCATAATCTATAATCTCATATGCTTCTCAGGAAGGCAAAATAAACAAAAAGGAAAAAGCTTCTTTGGCCTCTGGACTAATTAATTTTTTAGAAAGGTAGCCATATTTGCACAGAAAGTCATTCATATGTACATCCTTCATTTGACCCTCATGAAGGAGACTTGTCTTTCTGTTCCTACCAGAATAGTGTGACACTTTTTACAATATTGGTACTTAATAAAAATGTGTTGAATTAACAAATGAAAAAAAATGACTCAAAACCCAACAAATTGACACCTGGTCTTTGCAAAAGAAATCAATTTCTAGAGCATCTTTTGGGACACGGGTTGTGTTCTAGATCATAATTACTGCATTTACAAACTAATACAACAAAAGCTTGTATTATTGATGATAATCATGGCGCTGACCCTGAATTATTGTGAAAAAGTCAAACTATTTTTTACAGACACCATTTAAAAAAGTAGCATATATATATAACATTCCCGAATAGTTTTTACTTTAAAAGTCCTTGGTAATTAAAGAGTTACATTTCCATTATGCAGAAATTTCACTTATGCAGATAATTTAACATCTAATTATATTTTACTTTGCTATATTTGGTACTGTAAATGTAATTCTTATTTTACTTTAAAATGAAATGCAGGCATTATTTTTAAATATTAATTTTGAAGCAATAGTTTTGGTGCATTTAAAATTAGACACTTTGACAAAATATGCATTTATTAAATCAATCAGTCAGGCTCAGACTATACTAAAAGGCATCTATGTAAGAGTAATATGAATACTTTGTTCTTTTAGAAGTTGGAGGAGAGAACACTAGTAGTCTCCTGCCCCTGGAAAGTGTCAAAGCATTTGGCATTCTGGGTATTTATTTTTTTTTTTTGCTTTTCTTAATCTAAAAAATTAGTCTGATCCTAAATAATTTTGTGTTTTATAGTATATGTGATACTTTATTATATTCTCATATATCTTCCCCTTTCTTTTCTTTTCCCTGGCCCCCTTCCCTGGGCTCATATGTTTGAATAAGAGTGAGCTTGAGAAGTATTCTATTCATGTGGTACATGACTCATAGGACATTATGACTGCAAAGAGAACCCAAACTTAATATCTCTGAAGATTCTATTTCAAGTAAGCTTCCAGGAAATCAACCAATTATAAATCACACATCAAGCCAATGTCTAAATTGTTATAAGATATGCAAACAATTCTGAGGCATTTTCATAGACTACTTAACAGAATGTTGTCCGCAACAACAGAAAAATGAAAAAAAAAATGCAAACATTTTGGAAGTAAACATTCTGTAAAGATCAAGGTCCAAAGAGAAGGGCATAAAATATGCTTCAAGAAGAGAAATTAAATTAAATATTAGGAATGTATTATGAATTATTTTGAGCTAAGCTTGAGAATATGCTTCTAGTATTTCTTTTCTTTACTCTATATTCCATTTTTTTCCTTTTAGCAGCTGGATGGTACAGAATCCTGAGACTGATGTAAGAATATAAAGATAGATATTTAACAATTAGGTGGGCATGGAGATCTGGGTGGAGTAGAGATGTGTATAGATATACTTTTACATTTAATCTGCATTATTAACATTTTCTCCCTCACTTTCTTAAATTTAAATAATTAAAAACAATAAATCAAACCCTAAATTGTAGCATTTCTTGATTTCTGAAGTGTGAATGCTCACACTAAAAATATGGCTCCATTCAGAACATTGTTGATTTGGGAATCTTAAAAACTTGATTTCAAATCCTGCCTCATACAATTAATAGCTGGATGACTCTGGATGACCCATTTGGTTTCTATTTGTTCATTTCTAAAATAGGAATAACAATAGTTCCTATTATCAAATTAAAGCTAAGTTCTGAAAGGTTATGTTATCCTTTTCAAGTCTAGGGATTAAGGGAACTTCAAGGAGCAGATATTTGTTCAGTTGTGTACAATTTGGATGAATGATTTTACTCACAAAGACATGATTTTGTTAGGGGGAATGTTTCCTTCACTGAAGCAGATCACAACCTCTTGGTAGATGGTTTTTGTGAATTACTGTTGCCAAAAAAAATTCACCATCCAGTGGCCAACTCTTTGGCGCAGAACTAAGTTGAAGTGATTCTTGGGCATTCTATTTTCTACTACAGAGGAATTTAGCCCTTTCTAATTTAGGAGAATCTACATTACTTTGTCCTTGCCCATCTACTGCATAATCTGTGAAAACCTTTGGTTATTTCCACAGGATAATGTAGCATGGGGATATACATACATACATACATATATATATATATATATATATATATATATATATATATATATATATATATATATATATATATATATATATATATATATATATATATATATACAAACAATATAAAATATATTGAGGTCCTCAAGTAAAAATTGAAGGACAACTCATTGCTAGTCCTTTCATGTTGGAAAAATTATTTGATTCCTTCAATTTCTGTTGCCTCAAAGATTCTTTCTTTTCAGTGGGAACAACTCTATGGGAACTATATGGCTAGAATAGAGAAGTTTTCCTAGAGGAACATCAATCCTATCTACTTATACAAGTTTCTTCCTTTTGAGAAAGAGAAAAGGAAACTAGAGACCATATAATTTGTGATCTTCTGCCCTCAATGGTCTAACTTCCAAAGTTTAACAAAGATCATTGTCAGATAGTATCTAATGTAACAAAAATATTTAATCTAATCTATGTTCACAGATGTTAAGTCTTCTGAAGTGCTCCCTTAATACTGCTATGTGAAAACATATTTTTATCAACGGAATTCTGTTCTAATGTTATTATTCTTTCACCAACATTTTACCTCTGGTCCTGGTGGTCCAGATGGTCCATGAGGGCCTGGGTCACCTGCTTGTCCCTAAAAAGAAAAGAAAGCAATGATAAGAATTTACAAAATAACTATAATTTATGAAGAAACAAGCATATAATAAACTAGCATTTTACAATGCAATTATCCCCTTCAAAGTTTCGTTGGTTTCCCATGCAAAAACTAGCAAAATTATATTCCATTTATTGAAAGCTTTCAACATTATTATAAAAAAAATATTTAAAATATTTTCATCTATGCTCATTTCAAAATAATATTATTATAAAAGAAATTAAAGCTAGTGGTTCCAAAAAACACTCAACTCTTTTAAAGATTATCTGTTAGATCATTCCATTTTCTCTAATTTTCATTCTCTTCTAATTTACTGGCTACTTCCCTTATTCTTAAAGCAACTAAAACACTTTGTTGAACCCTACAACCTACTATTTCATGACATTAACATTTTACATCCCAGGCATAGAGTTGATCCAAATCTTTTAAGTCATTGTAAATGAGGCTCTTCAGTGTTATGGCATTCAATGCAATCACCACAATGGCATCTTCAAGCAGGAGTATCTGGAGGAGCTCACCATCTATAAGTGATTCCTTCCTGGACTTGAATTCTGTGCAAGCTCTAAGTAAAAGGCAAGACAGTTATATATACCTCTGAAAAGCATATGTCTCTCTGTATTTCTATTAATTTGATATTAATCATCAGGAGTTCACAGAACAAAGTTATTACAGTTGTGAAATTGTCCAAGGAATCTCGTACAATTCACAAAAAAACCCACTTTTGTTAGAAGAGAATTCTTAAGGTAGTAGTTTTTCCTACTACATTATAATCTTTTTATTAAAAACAAATAATACAGATAGATTTTATATGTTCTGTGGCTTTCAGTCACTTGTACGACTAATGATATGATATGCAATAGATTATCTTTCATGAAGGACTGCCTATTATCTTATCAAGAAAGCCTTCAATAATACATAGATGTTATTTACTCTACACACATGCATATGTGTGGGAAAGTAGGAACTGAGTCAATAATTATTGATATTCTCTAGCTTGCTTTTCTGCATATAAAAAATCTATTTTTTTTGCACATATTTGGTATCTTCCCTCTCTCAGACACCTTGAAAATGAATGCTTTTAATAATATGTTGTGTCTAAGTTGGACTTCCTCTGTGTGTATTTGCTCTAGGACATTTAATATAACTATTTTTAGTTCAATTCTTAAAAAGTGACATTTACTTTCATTGTCTCTACTTTCTTCCCATTTGCTTCTCAATCTTATCAAAACTGAGTTCTTATCTCCTTCAACAGAAGCTACTCACTGTGAGTTTACCAATAATAACTAAGTTATTAAATCCAATAATCACTTCTCTGACTTCACCCTTCTTTATCTCTTTACAGCATTTAACAATATTGAACACCCTGCTTTAAAGTAATATTTCCTTCTTTGCTTTATGCTTTCCCATGCTTTTCTTACTTGGCTGCCTATTTCTTCATAATCTCCACTGCTGTATTATTTCCCATATTTTACCTCTTAAACTGGATTAAGTGAATATATCTTTGCTGATAGATGTCATATATGGATAGATACTGAGATACACACATGCAAATATATATGCACATATATGTATATGTGTGTATTTATATAATACATAAATGCTTATATGAGTAAATATATGAATTATAAAGCTTTCTGTGTGTATATATGTATTTATTATATATAATATATAAATATATGTATGCAACTCCCATCTCTTCTTACTTTACATTTCCAATTGAAAAAAAAATTCTTATTATGAAATAGAAACCTTTGGGACTTATTAATTTTTAAAGGCTTACTAACTTAAGAAAATTATTAATCCTTGTTTCCTTTTAAAAAGCTATGATTTTTAAATTAAATTAAATATATATTCAAATTTACTTTTTTGTTTTGTTTTTGTACATTCTAATTTACTTTGAAATTTACTGATATATCTTGATTTTACACAATAGACACTTTAATAAAAATATTCATAGTAATCTCTTACAAAGTATACTTCCTAAAGCTTGTTTGCTAACAGAAAGAAATGATATGTCTTTTAACTTTAATCATCATATGAACATAGACCTTTCCTTATATTTGAACAGTTTTGTTTGATTTCCATGTTGACTTTGTTAACATTATAGTAGTTTGTACATGGTAATTTTGTCTCCAATTTCTTCAATTTGCATATAAATCTTCCTCTGTTTCTTTAAATTCTTTGTATTCATTATTCCTTATAGTGTTCAATATTCCATTTCACTGGAAATTTGTCCAGTTATTTATCCAGTTATTTCCCATCACCAGTCACTTATTTGGCTTATTTTCCAACTTTTTTCCTATTACAAAATGTTGATATGAACTTATTTTGTACATATAGAGCTTTTCTTTCTGTAAATAACTTATTTCAAATATAGTTCTAGTGTTATTTTCTGGGTACAAAAGGTCTGAGAAATTCAATAGCTTTTCTTACAAAATATTAAGCACTTAGTAAATGCATGGAAATTTATAGTTTTACATAGAATACTCTTTTTTATGTTATTCTGTGTAAATAGAATACTCTTTTTATGTTATTCTGTGTAAATAGAATACTCTTTTTATGTTATTCTGTGTAAATGGAAATAAGATTGTTTTGTCTTTTTGTATTTTTTTGAGTTCAAACTGAAATTTTTTTTTTTAAAAAGAAGCCAATTTTCCTATATTCCCTTTAATAATGAGTTTTGCTCATCTTTGACCATCTAGTCTGGAACTGATAATTGTATGTTTCAAGATTATTAAACTTGCATTTAGCCTCTCTTTAATTATCTTGCAATCTAGCATTTTCTTCATTTGAAAATAAATTTATATCATCTAACCCCTTATTTACTTAGGAATAGTTTATAATCTAACATGTTTGTCAACTTCATATATATGCACACATACACACACACACACACACACACACACACACACATATATATATATGTACATGTTTAATATTACATGTCCATCAGAAATATCTAATAGAAAGGTCTTTCCTCAAACAGAATAGATTCATACTGTTCTCTCTGCATCCAGAATTATCCTTCTCTTATCTTCCACAACTTATACAAAAGTTACAAAAGCTTCTAAAGTTGAGATTTTTACCCTGCCACTTTTTGACTAAAGAAGCTTCAGGACCTACCTTATTGGCTCTATGACAAAAGACAAACTTCTTGGTTGAGCTTCCCAAATTCTTTAAAATCTGGACTACCTTTTCAGGAATAGCACTCATTACACTTTTACATATTCACCATCCTACTCAGTGCATCCTTAGCCAAGCTGCTCTATTAGCTAGATGTTTCCTACACACAACTATTTGCATTGGCTCTCCCTTATATCTGGGATGCACTGCCTCTTTATCTTCATTTTACAGAATCCTTAGCTTTTCTTCAAAGCTCAGCTAAAGTGTTATGTTCTTAAAAAATAATACATTGATTCCCCACACTTGATGGTTTCTCCCATCTCCAAAATTATTTTGTGTCATTTAAATCTAATTTTTTTGGTATATATTGTTTTTTCCAATAAAATATAATATACTTGAGTTCTTAGGCAATTTTATTTTTTCTTTATTTTTCTGGCACCTAATGCTAGCATCTGTTGAATAAATGCATAAAAATTGACACACCTGTAAGAGCATTAAATGATGGCTTTTAAGAGAGGATATCCAAGATTTGGGGTAAAATGTTTGGTATTATTATCTCAAAATTTAACCTAAGGAACAACTTATGTGCCTAGTTTGCCATCTCAAAAAATGTTTGTGACAATAATCTAAACATTGAGATGTAGAACTTTTCAAGCAATTTTCCATAGAACATACTTTTGTAGTCATATAATTAATTGACTGTAAGGTATAAACAATCCAAAATACTATTGTCTTTACTGCTTCACTATAAGAAAAATATTGATTCAATAGAGCAAAGCATTGAAGTCTCTTCCAACAACGTGTCTACATCTCAGGTGTAAAACTCATATGAGACTTCATGAAAGGTATAATAATAAAGAAAGTTGGTTGACAATCTCCTGAGTATGAATATCAATCAAGAGATATAACAAGGAGACATGCTCACCAAAGGTATGTTTCACTGTCATGGGAGAATTCCAATGAAGAGTCTAAGATGAAGAAAGGTTCCCTAAAATTGTGGAGTCTCCAGAAGCTCTTATTTAAGCTGACCTTGTGTTGATTGCATCAACCCTCAGAATACTGCAGAGCCTCCTAAATGAGATATGAAGTTACTGAAGAGTTTGACCTAACTATACATAAAGGAAAAACATAAGTGGAAGAAAAATTCTGATTGTCCAAAGTATGATTTGCAGAAGGGTGGACAACTTGGAGATGTGATCCATCTGTACCTTTACAAATTCCTGCATTGTCCATGTCTGGAAATATGTCTCATTCTGTATCTTGTCTTTCACTTCTCTATGAGAAAATGGGTGAGCTTCATAGTTGGTCTTCTAGAATTGTTGTAGATCATTTTGCTCAACATTTTTAAATCTTTCAAAGTTGTTTGTATTTTCAATTGTCCAATTGCCTTCATCAAGTCATACAAATCTTTCCACGTTTTGCTAAAACCATAATTTCTTTTTTTTTTAAACTAAAGCTTTTTATTTTCAAAACATATGCATGGATAATTTTCACCATTCACCTTTGTAAAACCTTGTATTCCAATTTTTTCCCTTCTCTTCCCTTCACCCTCTCCCCAGATGGCAGAAATCCAATATGTTAAATATATGCAATTCTTCTATACATATTTCCATAATTATCATGCTATACAAGAAAAATCAGATCAAAAAGGGAAAAATGAGGAAGAAAACAAAATGCAAACAAACAATAAAAAGGTGAAAATACTATGTTATAATCCATACTCAATCCCTACAGTCCTCTCTCTGGGTACAGATGGCTCTGTTCATCACAAGACCATCGGAACTAGCCTGGATCACCTCAGTATTGAAAAGAACCACATCTATCAGAATTGGTCATCATATAATCTTGCTGTTGCTGTGTAAAATGTTCTCCCGGATCTAGTTATTTCACTTAGCATCATTCATGTAAGTCTCTCCAGTCCTCTCCGAAATCAACCTGCTGATCATTTCTTATAGAACACTAATATTCCATAACATTCATATATCATAACTTATTCAGCCATTCTCCATCTGATGGGCATCCACTCAGTTTCTAGTTTCTTGCCACTACATAAAGGACTGCTACAAACATTTTTGCACACATAAGTCCTCTTCCCTTTTTATGATCTCCTTGGGACATAGAGCTAGTAGAGAAAATGCTGGGTCAAAGTGTATGCACACTTTTATAGTCCCTTGAGCATAGTTCCACCTTGTTCCCCAGAATGGTAAAACTGTCATTTCTTACATCAAAATATTAATTCATTATATTAATATACCATAATTTGCTGTCATTTCTAGTACTTTGCAAATGCAAAAAGGGGTGCTTAATTACTTCTCTACATATGGATTCTTTTCTTCTTTGATTTCTTTAGTGTATAGGTCTAGTGGAGGTATGCATAGTTTAGTCATATTTGAAGTATAGTCTTAAGTTGCTTTCCAGAACGGCCACACCAAGTCACAGGTGCCACCAACAGTGTACTAATGTAGTTCTTTTCCTGCAATTCTTTCTACAATTAATTTAACCAATTAAAATACTTTGATTTGCTTTTCTAAAGTTATCAGTGATTTGGATAATATTCAC
Source organism: Sminthopsis crassicaudata (assembly GCF_048593235.1). Classification (NCBI taxonomy): domain Eukaryota; kingdom Metazoa; phylum Chordata; class Mammalia; order Dasyuromorphia; family Dasyuridae; genus Sminthopsis; species Sminthopsis crassicaudata. The sequence continues at coordinate 38,499,157 of NC_133620.1, read as the reverse complement.
CTATTAAATAATAGTCTGGATTTCATTCTTTAAAAAAAACACTTGTTCATATCCTATGACAATTTATTAATTGGGGAATGACTCTTATTCTTAGAAATTTTAATCAATTCCTTCAGAAAATGAGCCTTTTAAAGAGAAAACTACTGCATATCTCACTCTCTACCCATTAATGTTTCCATTCTTAGTTGCTTTGATTTTAATAATAAAAACAATTTTATATAATAAAATAGCAAATTTTATTCTCTGCTTTCCTACCTTGTTTAGTTATGTGCATGGATATGAAAGAATTTTTGATACTCTTTTTTAAAAATTATATGATCTTTTTATAGCTAAATCATGTCAAGTAAATAAAGTAATCATTTATTAAATATTTACTATGTTGCAAGATATTGGATACTAGATATTGGAAACATAAATAGAGGCAAAAAGAATGACAGTCTCTTCCTTCAATTTATATTTTAACAGGAGAAAACAACACAAAAAAGAAAGCTGAAGGATATGGGGGGAAAGTAGGGATGTGTTGGAGTCAGTTCATATCCATTTTTCAGGGATCAACTGTTGTTTTCATTATGTTCATTTAAACCTCAGAAACTGTCAACTGCTACAAATCAGGAATTGATTTATTGTTTTATGGATTGTTTGATCTTAAGTGGTGAAGAAAATGTTAATAAAGCAGATTAAACTTAAAAGTGATTCATAAATTCGTTTTCCTCCACCTAGTTTTTAAACATTTTCCAGCATATCCATGAAAAAAGATAACCTGGTTTGGGGCATGGCAGAAATAGAAATTGATAGAGTAAGGAGCAAGGCCAGAGAGGAATAAAGGAGTAAATTTGAATCTAGTATCCACTTGTATCTATTACAACAAAAGATGTAAAATGTTAATTTATATCACATTTTTGCCAGACTACTTTTCATTTTTTTCAGTAAGAAGTGATTTTTGGATTTACTGAATACCAGGCTACTAGGCTGACTTGCTTCTATATGTTGAATATCTATTCTGTTTTGATGATTCTTCTATCTATCTTGACCAGTATAAAGGCATGATTATTTCTTTGTAGTATAGTTTGATATCTAGTTTTGCTAGGCTATTTTCCTTTCTACTCAAAAAAAAATGTTTCCCTTGAAATACTTGAACTTTTGCTACTCCATATGAATTTAGTTATCCCCCCCCCCCAGCTCTACAAAATATTGTTAGTTTGATTAGTATACACTGAATAAGTATATTAGTTTAGGTAGGTTTGCTATTTTTATTATACTGGCATTCTCTAACCATGAGCAATTAATTTCTCCAATTATTGAGGTCAGTCTTTATTTCCCTAGAGAATCTCTTGTAATCATACCCATATTGTTTCCATATGTGTTGGTAGATGGCCTCCCAGGTATTTTATACATTCTGTAGTTATTGTAAATGGAATTTCCTCTTTATATCTCTTCCTGTTGCATTTTGTAGGCTATAAATAGTAATGCCAAAGACTTATATATATTTAGATCATGGAATTGTATTGACTTTATTAGTTTTAATATATTTTAATTGATTCTCTGATTTTCTTTGAGTAAATCATCATATTACATGCAAAATGTGATAATTTTATTTCTTGTTTACCTATGTTTATACTCTCAATTCACTTTTTCTTTTCTTATTCCTATAACTAGCAGTTCTACTATCATATAAAATGTTAGTAGTGGTGATAGTGAATATTTTTGCTTTACTTAATCTTAATGGGAAAATTTGTAGTTTAGTACCATTAAATACATATAATTTGTTAAGCAAAGAATTTTCTATTTTAGTACTCTTTTAAAAACATAGATGAATGTTAGATTTTGTTTAAAAAGCTTTTCCTACACCTTTGACATTCATAATATTTCCATTATTATTAGGTTTTATTTTATTTGTAGTTTCCATAATGGAAAATTAAACTTGAAATTCTGTTGTAAATTCCATCTAGTTATGATTTTTTGATATGTTGCTATAAACCTCTTAGCTAATCTTTCATGATACTCAGTGGATATCTTAAACTAATACATCCCAAATGGAACACATTATCTTTTCCCCCACAATTTCCTTTACTCTAGAAGGCAACATCATTCTCCCAGCTCCTGAAGCTTACAACCTAAGAATAAACTGTTCTTTGAATTTTTGATAGAATTTACTTATACATTCATTTGTTTCTTTTCTTTTTCTATAAGGTATCATTTGTGGCCTTTTCATTTTTTACTTCCTGCATACATGGATTATTTGAATTTTTCGCTTCTTTTCCTGAGTTCAATTTTGCTCTTGAACACTTAATACTTCCTAGCTGTGTGACCCTGATCCTGGGCAAGTCACTTAACCCCAATTACCTCAGGAAAAAAAAATCAGTGACTTTTTTACATTGAATGTTATTAAAACTATTTTTAATTTTCAGAATTTGGGGGAAGTTAATTAAGGTTTTAAAATTTGTTGGTTTTTTAGTTGTTATACTCCCAATTTAGTGATCTGTTCCTTCTCCCTTGTTTTTAGTGAAATTATCTGGCAATTACATATTTTCCCATAAAGGCTCCTTAGGCTATATTCTACAAATTTTGGTATACTATGTTGTTATAATTTTCTCTGACAAAATACCCCTAAAATTTATTCTCTGACATACCATTTCCTCAGGATTAAGTTACTTAGTTTCTAATTTTTAACTCTTTAATTTTCCTTTACTGAGTATAATTTCTATTGCATTATTATTTTTTTAAAAGGCTGTGTTTAATATTTCTTCTTTCCTTACCTAATTTCTTCTTTGGGGTCTAAGGTTTTTATGCAATACATTTTGAATTTTTGTAAATGCATTGTACAGTGCTGAAAAATGTATATATGCAGATTAAGGGTCTGTAAACAAACAAAAAAATAAACCTTCAATAAAATAAAGGATTTCTAAGTATTCCTAAAAGACCAGAACTAAATAGATATTTTGAAATGGAAATGTATACAGCAAGAGAAACATAGGAAATCATTTATTGTTTAACTGAAAGGGAATTGTGAGGATACATTGTTTTCATGTTAATAAAGAGATAAGAAACAAATGACTTCCCAGAACTCTAATATTTTTTAAGTCATAAAGAAGTTAAAATGATGGCAGATCTATGGATGGTTTTGTTCTCTTTTAATGGTCTTAGAAGACTAAAATAGGAGGAAAGGGGCATTATAATGGGGAGGAAAGGCAGAATAACCAGGAGTAAATTACCATTGTAAAATAGAAGTGCATTAGATGAAGATCATACAAATAAGCACACAATCATAAATGCAAATTTTCCCTCTATAAATATATTAAACAATAGAGAAATAATAAGGAATGGGTTGGGGATAGAGAGAAATATGAAAAAATAAAAGGGTAGTATTAGTAAGAGAGCAGTCAAACAAAAACTTGAATGTTGTAGGCAGGAATGTAAAGAGAAGATAAAAAGGAAGAAAGAGTAAGAATCAAGGGTAAGGAGTAAAAATAAGAAAATAAATGCAACATAGAGGCAGCTTTTTCTTGTATAAGATCACGTGTCATTTAAGTGGTTTTTCTTCCACCACATCCTTTTTCTGTAAAGAGGGATGTGAGACAAAAAGGAGGAAAAATTGCAAGCAAGATACAGGATAGAGGAAATTTCATATACAATTAATCATGATTATAACTATGAATGGGATTAATTTGTATATAAAATAGAAGAGGTTATGTAGATGGATTAGAAGTTGGAATACAACAATATGTTGTTTACAAGAAATATACTTGAAACCCTAAGATTCTCATATAGTTAGAATGAGATGCTATGGCAAAATATATTATATTTTAGCTGAACTTAAAAAGGGGAGGAGTGAAGCAGCAGTTAAATTGAAATAAGATCAGAGTAAATATAGTGAGGTAAAAAGAAAAGTAGAGAAACTGTGATAATGTAAGGAAAAATCAATTCCATATTCCATAAAGGTTCCTTAAAGAATTAAAAAGTAATTGGAAACTAAACAATATAATTGTAATGAATTAGTAACCCAAGGAAATACTAAAGAAGGGAAAGGGACCTGTATGTGCCAAAATGTTTGTGGCAGCCCTTTTTGTAGTGGCTAGAAACTGGAAAATGAATGGATGTCCATCAATTGGAGAATGGTTGGGTAAATTATGTATATGAATGTTATGGAATATTATTGTTCTGTAAGAAATGACCAACAGGAGGAATACAGAGAGGCTTGGAGAGACTTACATCAACTGATGCTAAGTGAAACGAGCAGAACCAGAAGATCATTATACACTTCAACAATGAGACTGTATGAGGATGTATTCTGATGGAAGTGGATATCTTCAACATAGAGAAGACCTAATCCAATTCCAATTGATCAATGATGGACAGAATCAGCTACATTCAGAAAAGGAACACTGGGAAATGAGTGTAAACTGTGAGCATTTTGTTTGTTTATTTGTTTTTTTGCTTTTCTTCCCAGATTATTTTTACCTTCCGAATACAATTCTTCCTTTGCAACAACAACAACAAAAAAATTCGGTTCTGCACATATATATTGTACCTAGGATATACTATAAGATATTTAATATGTATGGGAATGCCTGCCATCTAGGGAAGGGGGTGGAGGGAAGGAGGGGAAAAATTTGGAACAGAAGGGAGTACAAGGGATAATGTTGTAAAAAAAAAATTACCTATGCTTATGTACTGTCAAAAATGTTATAATTATAAAAATTAATAAAAAAGAATCAAAAAAATGAATTAGTAAGTCAAAAAACAAACTGTAGAGACAAGAGAAAATTAAATCAAATAAAATGACAATAATGAGACAACAAATCAAAAATGTATAAAATGCAACTGAAACAGTTCTTAGAGTAAATTTGTATTTTGATCTCTTTCTCAACAAAGAGGGTGAATAAAGAAAAAGTATGGGAAAAAACAAAAACAAAATAAAACATTAAAAAATAATGTTTAATGTCAAAAAAAAAAGCAGCCACATTAAAGGATGGACATTTATTTATGAATTAATTATAACACAGAACAAAAGTATCGAATGTTTTGCTCACAAAAGACTGCTAATGAAATCAAAATAAAATGTTTTTGGAAAATATTTGACTAAACAATTAGAAATATGATGCAATATAGGTTTGTGGTTTCCTAAATAAATAAAGCACCCACAGGCATTCATTTCTATTTTGACACTATTGCTCTAGAACATTATCAATTTTTGAAAATGCATGCATACTAATGATCAGAGAAATGCAAATCAAAACAATTTTGAGGTACCATTTCATATCTATTAGAGTGGATAATATGACAAAGATATTGGATATTGGAAGGGATATGGGAAAACAGGGACACTAATACAATGTTGGTGGATTTCTGAACTGATCTAACCATTCTGGAGAGCAATTTGGAACCACATCCAAAGGACTATAAAATTGTACATACCCTTTGATCCAGTAATATAATTGCTAGGTTTATGTCCCAAAGATATCCAAAGGGAAAAGGGCCTACTTTTGCAAAAATATTTATATTTTTGTGGTGACTAAAAACTGGAAATCAAAAGGATGTCCATCAATTGAGAAATGATTAAACAAGCTGAGATGCATGATTATAATGAAATATTATTGTGCTGCAAAAAAAAAAAATGACAAGCAGGATGATTTCAGAAAAATCTGGAAGAATTGACATAAACTGATGGACAATGAAATTACCAGAACTAGGAGAATGCTATACGAAATAAAACCAATATTATGTGATGAAAAAAAAGTGTATAACTTAGTTATTCACAACAAGACCATGACTCAAACAATCCCAAAGGACTAATGACAAAGCATATTATTTGCCTCTAGAGAAAGAACTTATATTAATATGGAATGAAACATGCTATTTTTCACTTTATTTAATTTTTTCTTTTATTTTTCTTGTATAAACTTGCTTGTTAATTTAATACTTTTATCAATTTATTATTAATTTTATAATTTAAAATTATTTTATTGGATCTTGCAATAATTCCTAGGATTCTTATGGTCTTTCTATCCTACTTTCAGGAGAATTAGTTATAATTATTTAAAAATATCTTTTCTGTTCTTTTCTCTTAGTATCCTCTTGCTCTAGAGTATTTCTTCATTATATTAGGAGCTTTTATTTTCTTCTTCATTTCTTGAGTTTCTCTAGTGTTTTTAATTCCATTGGTGCTCTTTTTCCTACCCCTTTTTGTAATTTTTTTTTTTTTTGCTTTTAATTGATTTGAGTCATTATGAGATGTTTTGAGGTATTAAAAGAGCTGGAAGTATTCAAAATCTCTTACATCATGAATCCTGAAGATCTTTCTGATTTAATCTATAATATGCATATTTTTGAGAAATAATCTTTTGAAAATAGTGAAATATTCAATATACATACATAATTGAAACTCCTAAAATATATAACTGTTCATATAAACATATCATAATAAGACTGTAAAGGTCAATAAAAGGTATGATTTAATCTCCTGCCTTAAGAAACAAATAATTCTTAAGTATTCCATGGGGATAATTCCCATTATTTTTCAAAATTCCAGAGAAAGAAATTCCAGCTGCTCCTTCCCTAACCTTTAAAAATGTTTAACAAATCTCAAGATAAGGAAATTCTTCCTTATTAAACAAGAATCCACACATTGCAGATTAGGTTCATTTGGAAATAATGTTATTAACAATAGCATTGTGAACAATAACAAAACATGGAAGAGATAAAACAGTAAAGATATTCTTATGACTTTGGTGGTCTATTAATGATGGTAAACAAATGTTTTGGAGAAATATTGTTATTTGACGTGAAAGTGAGTTTTTAAATTGGAGAAGTGGTCTTTCTGAACAAAATATCCTTCAAGCAAGTGTTTGAAGGCAACCTTTACAGACAAAATACATCATAATTCATTGTCACTGTGCCACAAATGAATGTAGGAAAAAACTATAGACCAAAGATTTTTAGGACTAAGTCCTAATTTATGCTTTCATTAGGACTAAGTCCTAATCTTCTGCTCTCATAGTACAAAACTTTTAAGGTAGGATATTAAAGAATGGGAACAGGAAGTAGATCATTTCATTAAATTTTCTCTTTCCTCTACATTATCATATAGAATAATAGTTTAAAAGGGGAAGAAAATAATAAGAAAAAATTGAAAGGCTTTTAGCAATTATCTAATTCAACTATTAATTAAGCATTTACTAGGTACTTGGTATTGTAGTAGGAACTGGGGATAGAAAGACAAAAATGGAACAGTTTCTGTCCTCAAGAGCTTATGTACTATTGAATAGTCAAGTTGCTCATTTTAAAAATAACAATAAATCCAGGAATGATTAGGTGGTTTAGTCACGGATCTCCACAGAGCTGGGACCAGAACCGAGCTATCCCCTGAAATTTAGACCAATGATATTTCACTCTCACATGCTGCTAAGATGATTTAGATTAAACAGTACAAAACAAAATGAATATATTTGCTTCATGTATATGTGACTTGAATAAGCAATTATATAAAAAAATCTCAACAGTATATTATACAACCTTACATTCCTGAAATGCATTCCTTTTGCATCTCCACCTTGAGGATTCCTTCCATTCCTTCAAGATTTAGCTCAGTGAAGCTTCCCTTGATTGGCTTATCTTATAGTGCTTTTTTGCAAATTTTCCTTGAGCATGTTCTCTAAAGGTCTTGATTCTCATCAAATTAACCCACATTATATATACATAACATGTCAAATTTTATTAAATTATATGTAAGCTCCTTAAAGGAGGGGACTGTGTTCAGTCCCCTCCTTTAAGGAGTTTATATATAAGCACTTTATTACTGAGTTCAACTAATATTACTTATAATTTGGGGAGTTGACATAGTATATTACACCTTTTCTACCCTCTCTCTTTCAAAATAGTGGTGAAATAATATATTTTTTAAAACCTGAAAAATCCTCACATTGAATATCACTATAGAAGACAAGAGTAGTATCTTCCTTCAATTTCTGGAAGTTGCCACCATGTTGTCAAGAAAAGATTTGAAAATATTCTTGTAAACCTGAATTTTGTAAATCTTTTGTTGACTTATTATAATTCCACAAAATTTGCCCTCTTGATAATAATAATAATAATAATAGTTGATTTTGATATAGCCCCTTTAAGTTTCATAAAGCATTTACATATTTTGTCTCTTTTGAACCTTACAACAAAACCATAAACCATTATCTCTGGTTTAGGGATTTAAAAATTAATATTCAAAGGCCATGTATTCCTCACCACAAAGCTAGCAGTAGAGGAAGAATTTAAAGTTAAATTTCTCTGATTCTGAGTCCAGATCTTTATTATTCACTGTTCCATGGGATTTACCAAAAGTTAAAATGCAAACTGCCTTGATGCCAGACAAATAGGAAAGCTTTCAAGCCTGGCAGATGATCCCTAAAGATGAGGGTTCCTTCCAAAGGCTGTCAGGAAATGTCTTATTGTCTTTTGGGGTAGTTCAACCATAGAAAATGCCTTTGAAATACAATTTCAGGAAGCTACATAGATGGGATAAAATCAAGGATTTTTAAAAAACTAATATTCTACAGCCTGTGGGTCCTTGATCTAATGATGCTATCATGTCTTTATAAACTGAAACATGTGTAAATTTTTCAGGAGAGAGGAAAGGACTGTTTCTCTAGAGGACTTAGGAGAACCACATGCTGTGTGTATATGAGTTATAGAGCAGTATTAAACTTGATTTTTTTAAATAATAGTTTTGCTTTTGTAAAATGCTTTCATTAGAAGTATATGACTTAATGGGTGAATTAAGCATATTATGTTAATTAATTCTGGTTCTATGTTGTCTTTTTTTTTTTTTTCCTGAGGCAATTGGAGTTAAGTGTCTTGCCCAAGGTCACACAGCTAGGAAGTGTTAAGTGTCTGAGGCCATATTTGAACTCAGGTCCTCCTGACTTCAGGGCTGGTGCTCTATCCACTACACCACCTAGCTAACCCAGTTCTGTGTTGTCTTAAAGTACAGCATTCAGTGATGAATGTCTAGGAGCCATTGAAAGAAAGAATCAAGTACTTCTTGGCCAAAAGAGTTAGTATACCATAGTATCTCTCTTGGGAGCTCCTTCCTTAGTCAGTTGCTTGGAAAAATCAAAATATCATTATTTAAGATATTGTCTATTTTCTGGCTTGTAAACATATGATTCAAATTAAATACTTCTTGTAAGATGTTATCTAAGGGAATATCACAGCCAACCAAAGTCTTTAGGGTTCATAGAAACTTGGGCTTCGGCCTGATCTAAAGCGAATTGGGAACCAATAGCCTGTGGAATGTGAGTTAAATTACTAAATTAGCTGAGCCCTGAAACAGGCGAGAAAAGGCAAGACCAGTGAGTTTGAAACCCTCTTATAGCCGCTAAGACTAACAAGTATTGAAATTCATGCTATGACTTGCACTGATACAATCAGAAAGAGTGAAGTAAAAGGTCAAACCTACAGAAGGTCCTGGCTTTCCTCTCATTCCTGGTGGTCCTGGCAAACCAAGAGCTCCCTAGAGGGGGAAAAAAAAAAAAAAAACTAATTCAGGAAAGAGAGCAATCATCACATCACAAAAGGCAACTATGGTCTTATTTATGAATGACATTTCCAAAATATATCACAGTATTTGGAACAATTAAAATACATGTCAACAAAGCAATTTAATCCCACTGTTGTTTTTTTTTGTTTGTTTGTTTGTTTGTTTTTGATTCAGATGTTGTCATATGTTAATACAGAATGGTAAAAAAAAAATCTGGGATCAAAAGATTAGAAAAAGCAAAATTTGGGGTTACATCTTAATAATATTTATGAACTAATAAATTTGTTGTCCAAATTATGCAAGGGCTTTATTTACTGACACATTTAATGAAAGATACATATTATATCTTTTCTTTTAAAAAAAATTCCATATTATATTTCATTGGATTTTTTCAATATACGTAGAAATTATTCACAAAAATTACCTTGTCTCCAGGATACCCTGGTTCTCCCAGCTCTCCTGCAATGCCTTGTTCACCCTAAACAACATAGTATTATGCACAGGCAGACACTGAATGTAAAATAATGTATCTGCAAAGACGATGACATTATAAGAACAAAAATATCAATTTAAATGAACCACATGTAAACTTATCTATTATCCACATAAGTACTGAAAAGTATCCATTAGCAATATGAAACTATGACTGAGGGTTTGTGTGAAAGCTAGTAAATGGGAATGTTATTTTGAAAAAAAAAATTTTTTTTGAAGATAAACATAGTAGAAAAAAAGGAAAGTTTAAGAGGAAATGAATTATCTCTATGGTAATGGAAATATTTAGATCACCTTATCACCTTTGATTCCAGGTTGCCCCATATTCCCTGGAAGACCCTAAGGGGAAAAATGTTTTGACAGTCACTTTTGAAATCATAAATCAGTCAAAGAGAGATATCATTTAAACAATCAAAACCATACCATCGGCCCAGGAATCCCAGAAGGTCCACTTGATCCCAGGGGGCCAACAGCACCCTGCAATGCAATTTTAAAAATCAGTCCTAATTAAGTGTGCAAGAAGATTATAAAGAGAACATCAGACAAGCAAGTGGTTCAATGACTCCTTAGCTATGGTCAAATTAATTTACTTTCTCTTCAGATATTATTTGCACTTTTTTATCTTTAGCTGAGGTGATAGTGGCAGGGGCAGTGAATTCAGCATCAGAATATTTGGCTTCAAATCTTTATTCAACTACTACCTCTGTGACTTTGAAAAGTCAGAAAATATCTCTGGCCTCAGCCATTTCATCCAGAAAGAAGGTGATTGGATAATATTCCTTCTAGCTTTAACGTTTATAGTTCTCTTGGTCTATCCAAATCCTAGCTGTCCAATGCAGACCCTCCGTGAAGTCTTTCTGGGGTATTTTAGCCCATGATAAATTTTTATTTCCTCTAATCTCCTTTAATGTTTACTATTAAAACACTATATTTACTATATTAGGTATTTTAATTATACACACTGGCCTGTAACATTGCTTTTATCCCCTGAATTATGATTTTCTTTTCCAGGATATGAGTATCAATGAGCCAGATTATAAATTCTTTCAAAGTAAGGACCATATGTGATTCCTCTTTGAATCCCTGAACAATAAATTGATTTGATTTAAACTTAGTACTTTATTATACCACTTGAAAAATTAAACTTCCGAACACATTAAGTCTACTCCAGCATCAAGGCTGAATTCAGTTAAAAAAAAAAAATTCCCTGTTAGACCTTTTTCATTGTTCTAAGATAAAATTTTTCACCAGCAGTGTTATCCATATTTCTAGATCTCTGTATGAGCTTTCAGATGCTTTGTGGGATCCTTAAAAAATTGATATAAAGAACCAATTACTTCTCTACTGGTCTTCTAAACCTTATTCAGACTGGGATCTCTCTTTTAGGTTTGATGTCTTCTTTTTTTTTTCCTGCTTTACTCAAATTTAAGTGAGGGATTTTGCCTAGATTTTTCCTGCAATCCAATCACATTTTACTCTGTGATACTCTTTTTTGTAATTCCTTACTAAAAGAAACCAGTTCTTTTTTCATCTCTATATCCCCAATATGAGAGATAGAGTAGCATAATAGGTCATTGAGTCAGCTTTGAAGCCAAGGAGACCTTAATACAAGTATCACAAAGACAGATAATGTCTCTGTGACTTTGGATAAAAGCCTTAAATTCAAAATGGTCTAAGTAGCACCATAAGATTAATTTACAAAGAAACTGTAGACTTTCTTTGGTAGAGGGAATTTCTTCACTTAGGAGTAACCTGAGTTACTCATGTTACTCTGGTGCACCTCAGTTCAAATCTGAATTCAAATACTTACTAGCTGTGTGACTCTGCCTAAATCACTTAACCCCAATTGCTTCAAAAAACCAAGACAACAATAAAAAACAAAAACAGAAAAAGTTTGATTCAATTAAGTTATAGGTCCAAAGCTTAAAATATTGAACATAGTAGGTTTTTAATGAAAGTATATTGAATTATTGGTACTTTAACCAAGGTCAAAATAGATAGGCAATTCTATTCTATTCAAATTCTATTGAATAAATGTTTTCTCTACCATCACTTTTTTAATAAAAGAAAATAAACAACTTTTAAAAGATGCCTTTGGGAATAGAATAACTGTTCTACCTCCAATATAATAGGTCAATTCAAACAATCTAGAATTGTACGAAACAATATTTAAGAAGGGAAAATCTGACAGAGATTGAGAAATACTGTTCATGAAACAGCTTTGTTTCAGGGTAAATCTTAATGTGAAATAAAACTAAGATAGATTGTTTCCAACATGTTTAATCCTGAAATACATATGACAGTGGGGAGGAAAAGGGTAATTCTTTCCAGCTTGTTAAAATAGATACGCTATGGAAATACATCATTACTTATTCATCCAAAAATTTGTCAATTGGAAGCTTGTATTCTCAAAATTACAGTAGTAAGTTTACTCAGAGTTCAAGATATTCAAAAGCTAACACCCATAATAATATAATGGGCTGAAAGAATATTATGAAAATTTTTTGAAAATTATAAAACTATAAGATGTATGAAAGAGAAATCCATATACAAGTATATTGTATATAGACACATGTGAACAAATATAAGGCTGTTTGTATGTGTGTATTTTAGACAGATATATGTATAGAATGGAGATACATACATATTTATCTATATATCTTGAGAGAGATCTATATAGACTTCAACAGGTCAGATATCTCTCTCTCTCTGTGCATATATATATATATATATATATTCCTATATGTGTGAATTATATATCCACCATATCTACTGATATTTCTCCATACACATATATGTGTGTATATATATGAATAGCTGTTTAATATATTAATTAATAACACATGCTTATATGTGTGTGTATAATATGCACACATATAAGCTTTTCTTCCATATTTTGAAGTAGAAATAGGTACATACAAGCATCCTTAGCACAGTGTATTTGTGGGACAATAAGGAAGCTAGGAGCAAAGAGTATATGACAGGGAATAAAAATAAAAATACTGGAAAAGTAAATTTTTTGGAATAGATTTCTGTAGTATTCTGGTCTTGGGACCAGCCTTCCTTTCAGTAGAGTAATCACCACAAGAATAGCCACGTATTAAAGTCCAAATCCTTTATTATCTCCTTCACAATCTAGTTTCCTTGCCTTGGCCTGGGCTAGCTTTCTTGAGATCTTCCAGAGTCTTGGTTTCAGTGGAGAAGTGAAGGAGGAGAGCCACCACATCTTGAAGTTTGTCTCAGTCCAAGGACTTGTGCTCTAGCCTCCAGTCTTCTGTCTTCTCCAAGTCTGTTTCTGAACCCTTTCCAAGTCTGTGTCTGGCCCTTCTGTGTCTGTCTCTGGCTCAGAAGGGCCTTGGTCTCAGTAGAGAAATGGAGGACAGGACTGCCACCACGATGGTGTGAGATGGAATGAATGTCTCTAGTTGAGTTTGTCCCAGCTTATATGCTCTATTACAGTTAAATCCATTCATCATACTGAGTATAAGCCAATCATTATATCACTAGGGGACCATTATTTGTTGTAAGATTAAATCAATCATACTGAACTAGAGAACTATTAATCACCATGCTAAATTAGATAACCATTGTATTATCAATTATACTGATTTAACACCTTGTAAGAATCATTGTTTCAAGTATAGAGTTCTGGCCCATAACAGATTTCTATAATTTTGTGTTAATCAACCACTTTGTCTGGAAGGTACTCATTTTTGCCTCATCAAAACCATTGCTTCCTTCAAGGTTCAATTCAAGTACAACCTTTGACATAAAGCCTTTTCTGATATCCCCCAAAGCTAGTGCTTTCACTAAACTTCCTCATCTTTATTTTGTAATTTTTTTTCTAATAACAGGTGTATTCATAAGTCATTGAACAAGGATCTCAACTTTGGAGCATCAACAGCCAAGTTGTACATAGCACTGAGAAACTGCTTTTCATTTTTTTTTTTTTTTTTTTTTGTTACTTCCATGGGTTATCACAGTCAAAGAATTCCTTGGCAAGTAGTCATTCTGCTGGTGATGGGATTATCTGTACTTAGCTAGAATGCTCCTTCCACAGCTAATTCAGCCTATTGATATGACCAAAGCTTTCTTAGCATACTAGAATCATTTAGATCTTGCAACCCACTGACAAAGTATTCTAGAACTCAGATTCTCATTTACTACAGAATGAATAATTGGAATAGAACTTTACAGAGAATCTTATGTCATTTACCAGCTGAGAGCTAAGGATAATTAAGAAAGCAAACTTCAGTATAACTGGAAGAATGGTGATGTCCTAAACAGAAAATATCTCTCCCTCAAGCCCAACCCCTTTCTTTTGATATATGTATATGTATATACATATACACATATGTGTAAGTATATGTGTGTATATATATATAGATAGATAGATAGATAGATAGATATGTTATATTGCTAAATTCTGCCTATACATGTTTTTTTTCACTATTACAAATTAAGGAAGCATTTTAAAACCAGACATAGGATAGATGAGGTTAAGGAAAGACAAATTATATCATTTAAATTACTTCAAATTAATAATAGCTAACATTTATATAAATATAAACCTTATTCTCATTGACCCTCATAAAAATCTTATTAGGTATATTTATTAAAATCTTCATTTTATCCTTGAAGAAAGCAAAGCTTTTCATGAAGTAATTAAGAATGAAGGAAGCATAACAAGAAAAAACATAGCACAAGCACAACTATATTCAGCTTGTTGGCACAGTGGATGGAGTAGTAGAGTCAGATTTGGCCTCCAATGCTTACTTGTTTCATCATTCGTAAAATGAGAGATAATAATAATAACATCTTACTCCCAGGGTGGTTATGAAGATTGAATAAGACAATAATTGTAAAGCACTTTACAAATCCCAATGCAGTATAAAACTGCTAGCTATTATTCTTAAACTCAAAGGCAGCAGATGACATTGGTACTAAGTAATTAAGATTGAACTACATGTCAACCAGTTCTTCTTGCTGTTACTTATTAGTACATTATAAAACTGGAAATTGTATGAACTACTGGCCTTGATAAGCACTTCAAATGATTTCATTTTAATATGGGAAGTAATACAGGGAGTAATTTATTATGGATATGCTTTATGTTGAAACCACAGATGCTACCACAATCAATGAGTGACTAGCTGGTGAATATGTGTGGTAGTGGTTTTCACTTCAATATAAAGCATATCCATAACAGATGTAAATTTATCATCATTTCTATCAAATATTTATAAGGGAAAAGACATATATAAGTATATTGGGAGAGAATTTAAACTTCCCAATATTTCATTCTAGACAAATGTTTATTATCCTTAGTAAAAGGAACAAATTCAGATTTATGTGAAGAGAATCCCTGAATAGTTTCAGCATCTATGTTAGAAATCTACGAACTTTTATTAGGGCATAAGGTTCTTGAGGGCCCAAATTGGTCATTTTTTATCTTTGTACCTTGAGCATAATTCTTATGTATTAGTCACATTAAAATATCAATTAAAGTCCATTGAGTTGATTTTTAACTTCACTAAAACCACAGCCGTTAGCTGGCTAATACTATTTTGAGCCAGAGATGTTTCTGTAGAACTTCAAAAAAGCACAAAATTAAAAAAAAAAACTCTACACAAAATTAAATAAGATGGAATAATATCTATCTATAATTGATTACCTGCCAATTATATTACAGATAGTGAATTATGTATTATATTAAAATGAGTATTATGGCCCTTTGGCTATTAATACTAATGAATTCTGGCTCCTATCATTGCTCAGATACTACTGAATAATTCTTGTTTCAAGTATTTCTAATCTATACAATTTCATCTCCCATTTCTTGTACAGAAAAGAAATATTTGTCACAGTGCATGAAGACTACTATGATCAGCAAGCAGTTGAGAGAGTGATCCAGTAGCTAATCAGGGGATACATTTGACATTAAGAAGGAAGGAAACCCAAATGAGCAATATCAAGAAAGGAAAAGATCATAATGTTCACCAAATCCAATCTGTTGGGTTTTACTCGGAATCAATCTATAAAGGGAAAGTGTGGGAAGTGGGGAAAAGAAGCTCAGGTTTCGAATTCTCAGAAAGAATCAGACAATGAGTACCAACCTATTAACTGGCAAGGTGAAGAAGATACAAGAAATTCAAAGACGTGGGATGAAGTCCATTAAATGTGCAAAAATAAAGTGATAATCTATATAAGATTAGAACTCCTTCATCGATAAAGAACTTATGATTATTAGATAAAGCAAATGCCATCTACCACCATTCAATGAGTTTCAAAGACAAAAAACAACAAAAAAAAGACATTATAGTTATTTTTGGTGGGGGTAGGGATTTGTAGCTATTGATCACTCTTTAGTAATTTTTTTTTGGAAATCCATTATTATATGTACTTCTTTATAAAGCTTAATAGAAAACATGTATTTCATTAGATAATAACCCATAGTTCATTCATATGTCTCATTTAAGAGTAGGGATTTTATTGGTATAATGGACTCCCAGGTAAGGGGACTTCGATTTCCAATCCAATCTAGCAACTTCATGACAACTGTTGTTGTAGAGATCTTATTTAGAATACTAAGAACTTAAGGGTCTCAAAACCAATACATGTCTGAGTCAGGACTTTAATCTCTGTCTTTCTGGCTAGTTCTTTTTTTTATTTAAAAAATAAATTTGACCAAAGTTTATAAAAAGTAATGAGATTAAAAATTTTCATTTTGATAGATTAACTTCTAAATATTTATATAACATCATAGAAAATCTATATTAGGCAATGAAATGTTTTTTAAAAGATGGCAAAATCAATAAATTACACTTACCCTAAGTCCAGGAAATCCAGGAGGGCCGGCACCACCAACAAAACCCTTTAAAATAATAGTTATAGAAATAAATTAAATATAATTCTATTATAGCTTACAGAGGCCAAAGTTGATTTTCAAAAATATATATGTTAATTTTTCAACTTAATTTTATTTTTCCCAAGTTTTTTAATCACTCTTCCTTCTCTCTTCTCTCCAAAATAGCAAACAAGCCAATACAGGTTAAACTTTTGCAAATCTTCTAAGCATATTACCACATTTGTTATAGAAGAATTTTTAAAAGGGAAAATATTTAAATACAATTTTATTTTTAAAAATCATGTTCTATTCTAGCTAAATTTCCTGCCTCTTGCCCATGGTATCCAACCTCATGTTATTTATACAACTTATAATTATTTTTTAAGTTAGAAGATAATTACTCTAAACAAGATCTTGTTATAAAAGTTCTGTGCTTGCTGAGTTATCTTTTCATGGTAGTGATAATGGTTATAGTTATTCCATAGTCCCTATATTGGCCCTTTACCCTATCATCTTGGTCAAAGATGCATTACCTAGAGCATTAGTCTCTTTGTGTTCCCTGCTCCTTTCGAAAAGAAGGTAAGTTCCTCCGTTAATCACCATAATGTTCATAAGTTCACAAGCAGTGAACAGCTATTTTAAAAATAACCCTTTCTCATCCCAAAGCCTAGGGTATCATATCAGGAATTTAGTAAACAGATATGTAAAACATATCTTTAGCATCCCTCTGATTATTTGGTTCACAAAAATTATCATATACAGTAA
Source organism: Sminthopsis crassicaudata (assembly GCF_048593235.1). Classification (NCBI taxonomy): domain Eukaryota; kingdom Metazoa; phylum Chordata; class Mammalia; order Dasyuromorphia; family Dasyuridae; genus Sminthopsis; species Sminthopsis crassicaudata. The sequence continues at coordinate 38,481,524 of NC_133620.1, read as the reverse complement.
TTACAGAAGAGTTTGAAATGTTCTGAGAGAAAATGTGGTAGAAATAAGAGTATCAGCTAAAGAATCAATAAGACAGGTTCAAATCGTGATGCTGACATACTGATGATGTGACTCTTGGCCAGCTACTGAACTAATCAAAGTCCCAGGTAAGACTAAAGTTAAGATTAAATATCTGCTCTGCATCCATGGAACAAATTTCAACATTAAGAATTTCCCAGAGTGAGGAAATCAGAGATTTCAATCACCCAAATATAGTAACAGAAAAGAAACATTTAATAGTTCTCATTGAACAAAAAAGAAAACTGAATCAGTCTCAAATTTGTTAGTGCTCAGATTTTGCAAACTTTTAAGTAGTATCTCTCCAAGAAAAACACATAAATAAATGATAGGTACTCTAATAATGTAAGCATTAAATTACAACATATTTCACTACTGAATTATGAGTATCATCAATGACATACATGAATTGGAATTGCTTTCGTTTGATGTTGTTTAATAAAAAGAGGTGATGCAGTGGATAGAGCACCAACTAAGATATAGAAAGACCTGAGTTCAAAGCTGATTTCAGATATTTATTAGCCATGTAACTTTTAGCAAGTCACTTAACCCTCATTTACCTTTGTTCCTTATCTGTAAAATGGGGGCACTCTGGAGAAGAAAATGGCAAACAATTCCAGTAATTTTGACAAGAATATCCCATGGATTCTTGTCCATGTAGAGTTAGACATGATCGAATAACTAAGTAACAGTAAAACTCTCTATCTAAACAAATGATGCTCTTTTGACCTTATTGTAATTATAGGGCAAAATTTTATGATAAACCAAATATTTATGGAGTTTTAATTTACATAATGCATCACAAGGAATAATCTACAAAAGAAATAGCAAATTATTCCAGCATCTAAGAAAACCCCAAATAAGGTCACAAAGAGTTGGACACAACTAAAAAAAAAATAACAGAACAATAACAGCTTATTGGTATTTCCTAAATAGTGGTGCCCAGAACTTAATGCAATATTCTAGATGTGTAACTAGCACAGAATACAGTGGGGACTTATCACTTCTTTACTCATGGAACTTAAAGCACTTAGTACCAGTCCCAAATTGCATTAGGTCTTTGAGTTTCCATATCTCCTTGTTCTGTCATACAACCCACTCTACACTAGTGATATTGATGTTCTGAATTTGAGTATAAGACTTTAGTTATGACTATTAAATTTGTCTTTATAGTCATTATGATGTTTTAATTTATAGTTCTCACTTCCAACTTTGTATCATCTACAAATCTGATAATCATGCCATATGGCCACTTATGGAAGTAACTGATAAAGACGATAAAGGTCCAAGCAAAGAGCATGGAACACTCCATTAGTGTCCTTCCAAGTTGGTATGGAACTATTAATCATTACTCTTTGAATCTGGTCAATTAACTAATTCTAAATACATCTATATTATTGACTGGCTTTTTTCTATCACTTTCATTAACAGAGCATAAAATATTTTATCATATAGTTTTCTAAAACCAAGGTAAATTATGTCTAATGCAATCCAATCATCTACTAGTTTTATAAGGTGTAAAGAGAAATAAAGTTATTCTGAAACATTATTTTTTCCTTTAAATTTTTTTTATTATTAGAAAATCAACAACAAATACACACATTACTTGCTATGAAGCCATTGCTAGCTCCTTGTCATTAGCATTTCTTTTTCTAGTTGTTTGCTAACTAATTCTTCAATAGTTCATTCTACAACTTTGCTAGAAATTACAGACAAATTCATTGATAACAGAATTATTTGCCTTTGTATCTTATGAATTTTTTGCCTTGACTGTCTTTTCTTGTAAAATTTTAGCCTGTGGGATCCTCAGACTACTCTGAACTCTTCAGAACCTGTTTTTTCAGAAATTTAGGGAGCAAATCAAAGTATACCTGGCTTTACCTTTCTTCTCTACTCACAGTTACAAGGTAAAGTGTTCATTTCATTGAAAATTTTACATTATTTTCCTCTAGCAGCCATTTTCCCTTTTGGTGAAAATCAGATTTAAAAGTTCCTCCCTTTTGAAGCATGAAATCATCATTAAGGGAAATCAGGAAATTATTAATTGCTCTGCTTTTGGCAGAAGTATTACAGCTGATGTTAGAATAACTGAAGTCCCCTGTCACTACTTTATCATGTTTCTTTGTTAGGCGTATGATATTTCTGGAACTACTTCTTTCTGTTCATCTGCTCTGAAGTATATCCTGATGACAACTTTGCTTCTGTTTCTCCCTTCATTAAATCTTCACCCAAATGTTCTCCAGAATACTTTTCCCTTTGGTTCTTTGATTTCCTTATCTAACTCCATAAAATGCCTTCTTTCCCCACCTCCACTTTTACCTATTGAATTTATTCTAAATAAAGCATACATATCCAAAATCATATTCTATTAATGGCTTTCTTCCCACAGGTCTCAAGGTAAAATTTTTTTTATTTTAGGATCTTGGATTACTTTTGCTTGTTACTGACCTCTGGGCATCTGTGTACAGTTATTTTTGGTTACGAATTTTATCTCTCTTACCACCCTAGTCAGAAGCAATGCACTCCCATCCAGAACTACCTATAGCACTTAGATCCTCTCCTTGCTTTCCTATGCACTTTTACATTTTTATTTTCTTATTTTAGATATTATTATTCATCAGGACATCTTTATCTCTCACAAAAGAACTAGTACAATGACTTGCAAATAGTAAGCAAATATTTGCTGAATAACAAGTTTGATATACATATATATGTATATCATATATATAATATGCAAATTACATATATACATATAGTCTTTCTATATGAATGTATAGTGTGTGTGTATATGTGTGTATATGTAACTAAATTATATAACATCAGGCTCTTATTCAAAAAGGCAAATGAAGTCTATAACTGTAAACTTACAGGGTTCCCATCAAGACCAGCAGGGCCTCGTTCTCCAAATTCTCCTGGAAAGCCCTAGCCAAAAAAAGGAAGAGGAAAAAAGAAAGAAGGATTCAATTATAATAAAAAAACATATGAAAATAATTTTACATCATATTTTAATGAGAGAATTTGCCTCTAGTCTCAAGCTCTAACATCACTTTAAAATATTTTATATCAATATTATTTTATTAAATGTCATATACCTACATGAGCTGATGGAAAGTAAAATATACTGTGTACAAAGTAACAGCAATATAATATTGTAAGATGATCCATTTTGAATGACTTGGCTATTCTCAGCAATGCAATGATGCAGCACGACTCTGAAGGACTTAAGATGAAAAGACAAAGAACTGATGGTGTCTGATTGAACATGCTAATTGAAACATACTTTTTTTTAAACTTTATTTTTCTTGAGGCTTTTTTTGGTCTGTGTTTTCTTTTATTACATGACTATTTTGGAGATGTTTTGCATGACTACACATGAATAACCTGTATTGAATTACTTGCCTTCTCAAGGCGAGTGGTGGTGGAAAGGAAGGAACAGAGAGAATTTGGAACTCAGTTTTAAAAATGAATTTTAAAATTGTTTTACATGTAACTGGGGAAGAAATAAAATATTAAAATTTAAAAATATTTATGTATATTTTGAGATTCATAATAAATATTTTAGTTAAATAACATGACTATAGAAGACTAAGCCCAGATAGCAGCAGTAACTGGCCTATAATCATATATGGATTATGTATCAGAATGAAGGACATATCTCTGATCTGATCTACCTATTGTTTCATGTTGACTATCAGAAGCACATAAGAATATATTCCTCATAGCAGAGAAAAATTGATAGAAATATGTGACTCAGAGCTGTATTTCAAGATAAAATATGGGGTAGTTAGGTGACACAGTGGATAGAGTACTAGTCCTGAAGTCCTCCTGACCTGACCTGAATTCAAATCTGGCCTCAGATATTTTTTAATTGTGTGTTCACTTAACCTCTATTTGTCACAACTTTCTGATCTGTAAAATGGGAATAATAATTATATCTATCTCCCAGAGTTATTGAGAGGATCAAATAAAATAGTAATAATAAAGCACTGTTTGGCATATATTGTTATTGCTTGGTCATTTGAGTCATGTTTGACTACCATATTTGTTGTTAAAGTTTTTTTTTAGTCATCTTCAATTCTTCTTGACACCACTTAAGGTTATCTTGGCAGAGACATTGGAGTTCTTTGTCATTGCCTTCCCCACTTGATTTTGCAGATGAGGAAACTGAGGCAAATAGAGTTAAATGATTTGCCTAGGGTCATACAGCTAGTAAGAGTCTGAGGCCACATGTGAATCTAGGAAATGAGGTTTCCTGATTTCAGACACAATTCTATCCATTACACCACCAGTTTCCTTTAATTCATCATCTTTGAAGATCATATCTACTTAAACTGACCTGTGATCTCATTAGGGTTTAGTATTTCTTTTGACATAGACTAGAACTCATCTTCTCTTTTTGCCTCATTAAAAAAATTTTACTTAAAATGTTTCATTTTTATTTTCAAATTTTTTACTTGTTTAACATTCGTTTCTTAAAATATTTAGATTAAAATTCTTTCCTCCATCCAATTCCTCCCTCACCCATTGACAAGTCAAGTAAAACCCATTATACATTCCTTCCTAACCTATATAATTCTTGTCTATTTGTTTTCATAAATCCTCCACTGAAGACTGACTCATAGGGCTAGCAGATTGACTCCAAATCACCAAATATCCTTTGAAAGATGCTTATTAGCTTTTATAATACAATGAAAACCAATTCCACTTAATTTTTTATTTGCCACTGGTAGAAGAGGAAATAAAATATTTAAATAATACCAATGTAAAAAATGAATAAGCCATCAATGAACTTCTTAAGGGGAACAAACTCTAATTCACTAATTACCACCTGAAAAAAAAAAAGATCCTACAAGGAAAACCCACAGGGACATTATTGTTAAAATTTAAAACCCCTAGATGAAAGGGGAAATTTTACAAACAACAACAATAAAACAATTCAAATATGCTGAAGCCATAATCAGAATCACACAAGATCTATCAGCAGCTACAATAAAAGACTGTAGATCTTGGAGTACTATATATCAAAGATCTAAGGAACTAGGGTTGCAGCCAAAGATTCTATCTAGGCAAAATTAAATATTATTCTCAACAAAAAAATGAACATTCAATGAACTGCCAGATTTTCAGGATTCTGTGGTAAACAAACCTGAACTTAATATAAAATTTGACATATAAGAGTCAACATTAAAGATTAATTTCAAAAGATTCAATAAAGACAAGCTGTTTATGTTTGATATGTGGAAATGTAAACCATATGTCTAATACTGCCATTAGTAATTGGGTAATTCAAAAGAAAGATTGGGGTAGAGGTGAGTACATGGTTCCAAAAAATAAAACCATGAAGGAAAAGGTAAAAACAGTATTTTATTACACAACTGAGGTGTGACGACAAAAATTGACAAAGAGGACATGGGGGAAGAGAGCTTGAAATACTACTCACATTGAAAATGGGTTAAAGAAGGAAATATGTGTGTATGTATATATATTTGTACATACATGCGTATGTATATATATATACATACATATATGTACATATACATACATATATATATATATGTAGAATGGTATAAGACCTTCCAAAATTTATAAAGAAATAAAAGGAGAAGGGAATAGATAAGTTGGGGTAAAGAAGAGTATGTAAATTAATTGGAATAGGATAAAGAGATTACCCTCAGTGTATTTTAGTTTGTTTACCTAGATGTTGTCCTGGGGTATGACCACTGTACATACTAAAGTTTCTTGGAGCCAAGGTGAGAGTTGAATGCCAAATAGGTTAGTCTTCCTTGATTACTTACTCTACCACCACCACTACCCTATCGTATAGGTACATATATCACAAATGCCCAATCACAAAATCTTGTCTAAATCATGGAAATAAAGAAAACTTTGAGAAGTCCTATTCCCCATGACCCTGACTTATGCATTCCAAAAAGAAAACCATATTTTCCCTCTTCAATTTCAAATAAGCATTGTTGAGTAAAATCATTCTTTTTACTGCTTATCTGTAATACTCTAGCTCAGTTTAAACTCATCCTTGTTATCTAAAACTGATCATTTCACTTTGATGTAATCACCATTTTTCAAGTAGATTGAGATATCAGTCAAAATTGTATTCAGTTTGCTTTGATAACACTAGTGACAGAATACAGGTTTCTTCTGTGTTTGACAAAATAGACAAAATTGTCATACATATATGCTGAATTCTTTATGACCAAAAAAATTTCAGTTATATTCTAAGACAAAGAAAAATGCTTCCCAAGTGCCTTGTAAAACATATATCTAAAATTCAACTATGTGATATATACTTAAAATAATCTTGGGCCAAGGATAGAAACAAATAACAGATGTCAAGAAGGATACTTAACTCTGAAACTGTAACACTATCATTAGGAGCCAAACATACATGGCATCTATTTAAAGCTGACTTTTCCAAAATGAAGGTATGAGCTAAGAAAATTGTTTTCTAATATTTTTCTAATAACTTCCTTTTATTGTTTACTTATAATATTTCTCTAAGATTTAAGAAAAATAAATATTTCTGCCACCTGGTCTTTTTAAGGGTGTTGTTTTCCCACCATTTTGGAGAGTCCTGCTATTCTGACTTTCCAGTGGAAGAGAACTCTAGGGATCTGAATAGATGCACTCACAAAGTTTTGTTCTGTGAAAAATCTCTTACCGCAAGGAACAACAGAAATCTGACTCACCACTCTCTATACCCAAAAGAATTTTTAAAAATATCCTGGAACTTTCTATATTTTGGCATCTGTCATTGGCCAGGTGCTATGGAGAGTAAGTCCCACACTAGTTATAAAACTTTAGCTTCTTTCCTAAAAAGTTAATTTTGAACTAAATTCATTCAAGGCTGGGCCTATGTGCCATGCCAATTTGCATGGATGATTTAATGTAAGGAAGTGACTGATGATCAAGTTAATCTGATAGTCATGTAAAATTTTAGCAGCTCTAGATTTTCCTGGCTGTGAGACTGGAGAAAGAACTTTGGAAATGCATCTAAGTGAGGGGTTATTTGGATTCTGATAAGATGAAATGGAATTGAAGCTATTAAATCCACATGAAATTTTTGTCAGTGGATCTTCCTTTCCTTTTATGATGAATCTATCTTTGGTTATTTTTTCTTTTAAATTTAAAATGCTGTCGGGGGTTAGGCACAATTCAGATGTGAACCAGGCTTCTCTTTCCCCAGAGCTCTAAAATTTGAATCTTCTGGCTCCAAGTTTCTCAACTGGAAATTGGGAAACATAAAATAAAATCACTGGGACATATGGAAAACATTAACAAAAAATTAAGATTGGCTCGTTTTCTTCTAACACTTATAGCAAAGACAAATTTAGTTGAACTTCTATATGCTAGGATGTATAAAAGAAGAAGAGAAAATGTGACCTCACTAGTACCTTTTTAGGCATATAACTTTGGTCTGAGTGTATATACTAAACAATAACCACTTTTTCTTCTTTAAATACTTATAAACCATTTTTTCCCACAACCCAGTTACCCAAAGGGAATCTTTTTAATCATCACAAATGTTCTTACTAGATCCAAATATCTTCCAGCTTTTAGGACAGTGTTTTACATGCAGTAAACACTTAAATGGTTGTTGAATTGAATTTAGTTTATCTTTTGTAGCAAATGATAACTAATCCTAGGAAATGATGGAGAAAATCTTCAAGCACTATTAAATATAACCAGACAATAATGGGACATGTATGCTGGCAAAATGCATTAAACAAAATATTTAAGCACATTACAATTCTTCAGTGGATTTGAGATCTTTTTACTACAAGTATTGCTTCACTGATATCAATCACAATGCATTTATGCTCTCCTTTCTCTCTGTTCCTGTATTTTCTTAGACCCTGTATATGTCACCTGAGGTATAGGATGTGTTCAGGAAAGACTAGTGGTATGAAAGGTTCCAAGCTCCTCACAGGGCTGCTTTCCACTTTTGGAGCCCACCTGATTCACCTAACTCTTATCTGTGGCTCCAAGAAGCTGTAGCATGCACAGGTAAACCATTTTGAAAGAAGAGCAAAACCAGGTTGAGGGTTACTAAAGAGTCTCAAATCTACAGTGCATTAGAGGGGTGTCTACCCCAGGTATATAAAGACTTTCTCTTGTGCAATGAGCAGATAAAAACAAATTGTTCCAAGGGCCAGGAAGGCAGATGAATGGGATATTGTGGAGTGCTTAGAGCTTGGTCATATATCATATATCATAAATCCAAATTATGCATGAAACAAAAGATATTACATACCATTTAATGATGTCATTTTGGTCCTCTTCAAAAATGAAGGACAACGACATGTCACCTATACATTGTCTTTGAGGCTATGCTCTAGGCCATCTTACATTTCATGAGTATCACTGTAGCCATGTGTTATATGTGGGTTATGGGCCAGAACTCTGAAACAAGGATTCTTACAAGAAGTTAAGTGAGTAGAATCGATAAGACAATGGTTATCTAGTTTAGCATGGTGATTAATGGTTCTCTAGTTCAGTATGACTGATTTAATCTTACAACAAATAATGGCTTCCTGGTAATATAATGATTGGCTTTTACTCAGTGTAGAGCATATAAACTGGGAGCCTCAACCATATTCATTTGGAACTAGTGAAGACAAGCAGCCTGGCCTGGAGGCTGAAGCACAAGCCCTTAGACTCAGATTCATTCATTCCTTCTCACATCCTGTGGTGGCAGGCCTGTCTTGCATTTTCTCCACTGAAACCAAGACTTAGGAAGGCCTTTTAAAAAGCTAATCAGGCCTCAGGAAAGGAGACAAGACTTTGAAGGAAACAATAGAGGATTTGGACTTTAATGCCTGGCTACTCTTATAGTGATTACTGAAACGAAGCCTGCCCCAGAGACCTCCAGAAAACCGAACTAAGAACATTGCATATATGTCTATCTGACATATCTTAATTTCACTTCAGGATGACCTCTACTTCCTTTATATTTTCACGATGCTATTACTTGGGCAATTTCTTGCCCTCATTGCTCTATGTCTGATCTAGTCTTATCAGCCAAACCTGGATATACTAACTTGACCCTAATATAGCAATGTCGTTTTGATTCTCTTCGAGAATGGAAAACAATAACCAACCACCATCCCCACCAGCATTTCCTTTGGGCCATAAGCTACCTCTGGAAATATGCTGTTATCTGCTTGCATTCATTAAACTTCTTTGTTGCCTTAAATTACCTGTAACTTTGATCCTTTGGAAATTTTGGTGTTTTAATATTCATAACCACACAGAATTTCCAGGTAAACATCTGTATTAGGAAGGTGGATATTTGCACAAAGTTGAGGATGAGGATGGGGTTTCGATTGTGACAAGCATTGTACAATTTCCCAAATACAATCTACATCACCAAAAATAGACTGTATTTTTCTCAAAAGGATTTCTAGGAGAATTAATTCTGAGGAAATATGGGTTATTACAAGAAAAGACTTATAATATCCTGGGGCTTACTAGCTCACTATCTTTAACTGAAAGAAGACATTAGAGTTCTTTATTAACTATAGAAATTTCCTACTTAGATCTCTTGTAGGACACTCTCCAGCTCATGGTGTTCACCTTTGGCAAGCATATATCTCCCTATTGTATTCTCAGCTTGATGTTAATAATCAGTGAGTCATAAGAGTTATCTCTGATAGAATTTATCAAGAAATTTTCTTTGAAATTCAAGGTTGGAGCACATCCAAGCCATGTTCTGTTCTAACTGAGACAAATGTTTTTTTGGGGCAATCAATAAATACAGCAGGGTCTTGTATTCTTTCTACTTATCAAATGTGTGACTGTAAAAAAAGAGGTCAGAAAATTGTTTTCAAAAACCTGCCTGTTTCTTTCTTACATTTTAATCAAGCAAATCCTCATGTATATTACTCGAGAAATGTTTAATTAAATCAAATTTAAGCTCTTGAAAGCATCATCATTAAAAATATTTGTGCACTATCTATAGAAAATGTGGGATTCAAAATTTTAGTCAGTAACCCTTACTGCTTTTTAATGGGGATATGAGAAAGGACAAAAATGAACCTCAAAATTATTTTTATATATAATAGACACAAAAGAAATAGAAGCAGGGTCAGGGTTTATATTTCTGGGCTCAAAGATCATTCATAGACTTGTTCCTTGGGAGGAAACTTATGATATAAATCTGCCAACAAAGATCGATATAATCAAAGCTGTAGACTGTCTAGAAGCAATGGAAGTCTGTGAGAGTTGGACTATAAGAAAAGCTGAGTAGTACAGAATTCAGATTTTTAAATTGTACTTCTAGAAAAGTCTTTTGAGAGACCTTTGACAACAAGGAGATCAAAACAGCCAATAATTAAATTAATTCAGGCTCTTTACTGGGAGGCCTAAAATTAAAGCTGTGAAGCTTAAATACTTGACCACATAATAAGAAGATGGGACCCAATGGGGAAAAACTCCAGTGTTGGGAAATAGCAAAGGATGAGTTGGATAGTGTCATGGAAACAATGAGCATGAACTTGGACAGACACTGGGAGACAATGGAGAATAGGAGATGCTGTGGTCTGTGGAGTCAGGAGTTGGACATGACTGAAAAATTGTACAATGAAATATCTCTCTTGGTGAAAGCTAGTTTCTTTAGTAGTATCTAGAGCATTATGTATAACTACTAATTACTAATTGATAAGCACTTTGATTACTTTGATTTGATTTAAATAGATCTAGGAGAATTAAATAGTCCTTTGATGAGAAACAATCCCATTTATTGAGTTGGTGACCACAAATATGAGCATACAAAGTTTTAAGAAATCATATGAAAAGAGACAACAATCTACCTCATAAAATAATCAGGACAAAGAAACCTAAAAGGATATTAACCTAAAACCAAATCAAATCAAATAAATAACTTGGTTGTATATGTGTGTATGTGTGTATTTAGTATTTGCATTATAAATTTAAAGTTGGAAGGGTCTTTAAAGGAAGGAGGAAGAAAGAAATAAGTACTTATTAAGTATTTACTATGTGCCAGATACTGTCCTAAACATTTTAGAAATATTACCTCAGGGGCAGCTAGGTAATGCAGTAGATAGAGCACCAGCCCTGAAGTTAGGAGGACCTGAGTTCAAATCTGAATCAGACACTTAACACTTCCTAGCTATGTGACCCTGGCCAAGTCACTTAATCCCAATTGCCTCAGGGAAAAAAAAAAAAAGGCTTATAGGATTTTTTCCCCCCTGAGACTGGGGTTAAGTGACTTGCCCAGGGTCACACAGCTAGGAAATATTAAGTGTCTGAGACCAGATTTGAACTCTGGTCCTCCTGAATTCAGGACTGGTGCTCTATCCACTGCACCACCTAGCTGCCCCGACTTATAGGATTTTAACCTTGTATGTCAAATTATGGGGTTGTTTTGGGTGACCTCAATATAACTTTCAGAAGTAAATCTATAGTTTTATTCTCTTTTCCTTTAATAGATATTTTAAAAATGAGATATATCTATATTTCTAGCTAGCATACCTAATTGTCTAAAACATGAAACACAAGATTCCTTGGGTGAATAATGCATATTATTACAAATGCTAATTGAATAGCCAATGCATTGGAAGGTGAAATCATTTGTTATAAAGAGAAATAAATCTTTGGGGTACAGGGTCACATGGGCTAACATTTCAGAGTGATCTATGAGGCTTTCCTGAACACAGTTTGAATAGCAACCAGAGTTGAGAAATGTCACCATAAATGGGGCCAAATCATTTGATGGAAAATGCAAGTATGAGTACATGTGATGTACATGACATATTATAGGATCAGGAACATTTTCTAGTACAAACATTGTCAAGAAAGAAATGGGATACATATGGCTTAGAGTTGTAATCGCTTTTCTAGGAATCCTAGTTCATTACAAAACGGTATACTTTTATAGCATTCAAGTATGGCCAATTTTCTAATGTTTAGGCCAGAACAAATATAAAGAAATTACATAGAGCAACCATTTGGGAATTTCTATATGTTTATCTTTCCCAAAACTCATTTTGAATCAGGGAGTTCTGGAGGACAATTATATAATATAGGGGCAAACTAAGAAGCTAAGAATTATAATATCTTTAAATCCTTGAGTTCAATGAAAAAGCTTTACCACCAATCATTTACAATAAATGGAATAATAAGTGATCACAAATATGGCATTATTTCAAGAGATCCAGGAAATATTCCTACTTATTAAAGTATCTCATACAACTACCCATTGATTTGTGAAATTCCACTATTAAAGATGATTAATTCCTTTGGCTTAAGCTTTTGTTCCCCATATTCAGTTTCCATATCTTTACTACTTTTCAAAGAAATAAGATTAAAAATTCTAATTTAAAATATCCTTGGAATGAATAATCAAACATCTGATTATATACATACATGTAAATGTGTGTATAATGAAGTAATAATAATAAATAGTAGTAAAATAAAATAAAAACAACAATGATAATGAATATATTATGTATGAGGCTTAAGATTTGCTGGGAAATGCATAACAACTTGAAAACTTATTTATAGAGTTGAGTGACATTTTAGTGTGAATGAGGTCATCAAATCTTTTTTGAAGAAAGAAAATAAGCCCACTAGATTCATGGATGAGAGGACTCACCAGTGAGGGAAAAAAAAAGGTCAGAAAGGGATAAGGCTTTACAATTATGTGTAAGGTTGAATGTAAATCTTTCATACAATACAGAGAATAGAATCAAGGAATATGTCTAGCAACATTTAAGATACAATATTTACACAAATAAGAAAAGTAGCATAAATAAATAACTCAATGTCATTTCATTGCAGAGTAGAAAAGATAAATTTGAAGTAGAATCATTGCAATGAAGAAAGAAAACAAATTTAAACAGCTATTTCCTAGGATTGTTGTGAGGATCAAAAAATATAATATTTATAAAGTACTTTGCATAGTGTCTAGTCTATAACAGATGCTGTGTAAATGTTATTATTGTTGCTGTTTTCATAATTGTCACACTAAATAAAGTAAGTGGAACCAAGAGAACAAGGAAACAAGTTTAGTTTCCTGAATTATTTTAATCAGTTTAGTTAATTTCTCAAAGCTGATTAATAATCTAAAAAAACCACCATTAAAATTTTATTTGAATATCTATTCTACCACAATTTTATGAAAAGCAAAGTATGTTATGTTACTTCAAAGATACCAGAGACTGTAGAAAATCTGTTGCAGAGAACTCCATTCTCTTTTATAGAGCCCAATATGGCACAAGAAGCTCCAGACATATTGCAAATGATGCTTAGCTATGCTGTATAGATTTATGATCTGTTTTCATTACAAAAATATTTTTGTGTTGGTAAATAAATATAGAGACTTTGTGACACAGTAGAAATAGTATGGTGTTGGTAACGGAAACACAGAGATTCCAGTCTTCCCTGTCTACCAGAAAACTATGTAAGAGAACACAAAGTCTCAGTTTCCAACTTGCTACTGAAGTTGACTTGCAAAATCTTTAAGATCCCTTATATTCTTCACAATCTGGTTATATATATGTGTGTGTGTGTGTGTGTGTGTGTGTTACATGTACATATGCACACATATCAATACACACATATATTTGCACACACATATAATATATACATAGATATATACTATATATATTACACATATACATAACACATATATACACATTTATACATGCATATATATAGATATGTTTCTATATCTACATACATATATAAGACAACATTTAAATCTAAAAACATTAAAATCTTTGTTAACTTGTCTGTGGGCACAGTGGTTAGTCCACTAGATCTGGAAGCAGAAAGACCTGAGTTCAAATCTGACCTCAAATCCTAACTATCTGTGTGACCCTGGGTAAGTTACTTAACCCAGTTTGCCTCAGTTTCCTCATACGTAAAATGAGCTGGAGAAGGAAATGGCAAATCTTTCCAGTGTCTTTGCCAAGAAAACCCAAATGGGTTCATGAAGAGTCAGATATGACTAAAATGACTGAACAATAACAAAAACCTCATCATTTAAAAACAAAATCTGTATTTTTCATTGACTTTTTTAATCTTTTCGGCAACAGAAATCAGCTTCCACAATTGTTAATGGAAAAGGGAAGAAGCATTTATTTAATTCTTACTGTATGCTAGTTACTGTGCTAAGTGATTTTTACAAATTGTATCCCATTTTATTCTCATAATGATCTTGGAAAGTATATATTATCATTCCCATTTTATAGATAAGGAAACTGAGATAAAGAGAGGTTAAATAACTTTTCCAAGTTTGTATAGTTGGTATGTAAAGCAGGATTTGAACTCCAGTCCCAGAGATATATCTGCCATGCTATTAATTGTTGTTCAGTTGTGTCTGACTCTTCATGATCCTGTTTGGGGTTTTCTAAGCAGAGATATTGGAGTGTTTTTTATTTCCTTCTCCAGCTCATTTTACAGATGAGGAATCTGAAACAAATAGGGTTTAGTGACTTGCCCAAGATCACACAGCTAGTCAAGATCCGAGGTCAGATGTGAACTCATCCTGATTTCAAGTCCAGCACTCTATGCACTATGAAGCCTTATCACCACCTGGCTGTCCTATATTATACCACCTAGCTACCTTTAATCATTAAGAAACAAGAACTTAATAATTCTCTATTTTTAAAAAGTTTAAAACTTCTATAATAATAATAACAGAGCATCATACGTAGCATTATTGTAGTTAACATTGACTTAATGTTTTTATAGAGCTTTAAGACTTGCAAAACATTTTACAATTATTATCCCATTTGATTCATTCAACAACCTTGTGAGTTGGGTTGTTATCATTAACTGTATTTGGCAAATGAGAAAAGTGTGACCGAGTAAGGTTCAGTCATTTTCCCAAAATGGCACAGCTGATAATCTGAAGCAAGAATTGAACCAACTTCTTGATGTTAAGTCTAGAACTTCAGCCACCAATCACACCCTCCTGGCTGCCCTATTAGTGAAATGACTTATTGTCTGCTGAACAGGCTCTTCATGTAACAGAAATCTGATCTTTTGGAGGAGAAATAAATCCACATTCACATGTGTTTTAATTTTTAATAGATTAGAATTAGAAGATAGGACATCTAAAGTAAGTTAGAGACCAATTACCTGTCTTCCTTTTGGACCCTTTCTTCCACGCGGCCCAGGAACTCCCTGTAAAATAGAGATGACATGTAATATGAACCTATGTAACTAAATTATATGCTGTTGTTGCTTCCAATAGACAAATAAAGAAAGATAACAATAAAAGTTTGTTATAAGGGATGACTTGTGGGGAAGGGAGAAAAGATATATCAAGAAATATAGAGGCAACAAAAAATAAAGAAGTTAATGATGCTTTTAGAAAAAAGATATTTTGTATAGTTTTTCTTATTTGACAGGATTAGATGTGTTTTATTAAATTGCAGCTGAATTCAAATCAGATATCATCTCTGCCTGCTATTTTGTTCAGCCTGTGAAATCAGTCTGTTTTCAAGAGGTTTGAAGCAGATAATTCCCATCATGCCAAACAAAAATTCTGAGGATTTGAGGTAAACCATTCATATAAAAAAATTAGAAACAAGCATTTTTCATTCCAATTTACTCCCCTTCACATTATCTGTGATCAAATGTAATTTTTTCCTGATCCTTTAACAAGACATCCCTTCTCCAGACACCAGGCATGTTCAGTGGTTGTCCCCAATGTCTGGAACTTCTTTTCTTTTCATCTTCACTGCCTGGATTCCCTCAGACCTAACCAACATCTCACACTCTACATGAAGCCTTTCTAAAATCCCTCTTAATTTCAGCACCTGCCCTCTGAGATAGCCCCCATTTTATCCTGTATGTAATTTGTTTGAACATAGCTGTTTGAATCTTCCATTAGACTTTTGAGGGCAGGTTGTGTTTTTTACCCTTCGTAGCACAATTCCAGGCATATAGTATAATGTTTGTCAACTTGGGGTTAAGGAAAAGTTTATTTAAGTTAAAGAATAAGTTAAGATCTTCCCCCAATAGATTTTACCAATTCCTGTCAAAAAGGGAGAGCTTTTGTAAATTGTAAAATGGAGAAGATTTTAGTCTAATTATGAAGACAACTCTAATAGAACAAAAGCAAGAAAATGATAACAGTTATTTGATGGTATATTCAATTTGGTGAAAAGTGGTACATTCTATTCATTCTTCCTTAGCTAGTTCATTTATGAGTTTGTGGTAAGGGACCAAAGACGATACAAGAAGAGAAAAGGCAAAGAAAGACCACCAATGGAAGGAGCTTAGCTCCTACTCCCACCCATGCTCCAAATCACACACACATACATACATACATACACACACAACACTTAAGAAGGAACTACCTATCTATTATTTGTTGACTGTGATAGGTGAGGGGTTTGGTCACTTAGTTGATCTCAGGCTATTTTTTGTCCTTCATTCTTGAAAAGGATCATCTTATCAGGGAAGTAATACATAAATCCAACTCATTTTCAGGACAAAGCAAGATCCAGTGACAAAATATAGATCAGTACTGATGGAATGGGCCTGGATACAGTGGAGATCTTGGCTTTTTTTAAGCTCAGGTCGTTAACAGGTCTTGGTAGGACTGAAGCTATAGCCATCCAGTGATTAAGGCTAGGTAAAAAATGAGGTAGAGAAAGGTCTTCTATTTAGTTACCAAAACAAACAAACAAACAAAAACAAACAAACAAAAAAACATTGAATCTGGGAGGGGAAGACCCTTAGGGTTTCTAATCAAAACAGAAATAATTGCTACTTACATTCTGCTCCAAAATTCTGCTGGCTTGGACATCTCCATGTGTATGTCCAAAGTTTGGTTGATTCACTCTCTAAAACATTTCCTTCCCTTCCCCTTCTTTTCACTCACAAAAAACAACATTCTACCCCAGTTCAGGCCCTCAATGCCTTTACCTGTGTAGTTATAAAATCCTGATGCATCTCTCAGCTAGTTCCTCTTGCCTATTTATCTTAAGTGCCAAATCAATCTGCCTAAAACACAGGTCTGGCCATGCAATTGCTAGACTAACTATTAGTAGCTCCTAAGGCCACTAGGATAAAATACCTCAGTTTGGCATTTTGCCTACCTTTCCAAGTATTTTATTATTGTCCTTCACTTATTGTATATTCCAGCCAAATGAGCTGACCTTTTATTTCCATCACTATGACCTTTTATAGGATATTCTCTAGTCAGCCTTTTAAAATCTAATAAATCAGTACCATCTTCTCCAGATATCTGGATGCTCTTAGATCTTAGCATTCTTTGTTCTCAAATGATTTAGTGCTTGTTTTTTAATTTGTTTATATGTTACATCTTCTTGTATAATGTAATCTCCTTGAGGGTAGAGACTATTGTTCATTTTATATCCCAAGCACCTCCTAGACATGTAAGAAAAATATAGTTGAGGCGTTCTATATGTACCTAGCTGGATCAAAAATCTTCTAGTGGGGATTCCTGGACATAGAGAGCTGGAATGTGTCTTAGAGATCATTAAATCTGACCCTCTCATTTTACAGATGAAGAAACTGAGGCTCAGAGAGATTAAATGACTTTTTTCCAAAGTCATAGGTAGTGACAAAATTAGGATTTGAATCCAGTTCCTCTGACTGTAAATATAATACTCTTCTTCACTGTTCCAAGCTGGATATGCTCCTGTATTTTTTCTACACTATAGTTTTTGTGACTCTCTAAAGCTTCCATTTCTAACTTCCTCTTTTAACTGTTATATAAATACTATGAAAGTTAGGTTCTTGACCTAGACCTCATGTTTTATTTATATATGTATACACACACACACACACACACACACATATATATATATATATACATATACATGCACATATAACACAACATAAGTATGCACACAAGTATGCATGTACATTTGTGTACACACATGTGTGCATACATTTTACATAGGTGGGTATACAAATAGATCTGTGATCTCATTGATAAAGGATATTTTCTCCAGTGATGAATATCACAAGCCATCCCTTCTCACTCATCCTGTGCAGCTTATCCACAGCCTCCTATAAATTTGCCATAATAGGTCCACCCAACATCTTGGGGAATGTTTGAGTTTCTTTTCACATTAAAAGTCCTGTATGAAATATGAACTCCTTGGGCTGTCCCTCCAAATACAAATTTTGTGTCTAATCAATCAATATTTTTCATTCAATTTGTTTTTCTACCTTGAATAGTTAAACATATTTACAAATGGTAGAATTTACTGAGGACAGTATCTAGAATTCTAAGATTTGGTACTATTTGCCTTTCTTTGTATCCCCAGTCTTTAACACTGTGTTTTGCACAAGGCAGGCACATAATAAATATTTATTGCCTTACTGTTTTTCCCTGTCTTTTTGACACTTCCTCCTTGATTTATTCACATCAAGCAATATTTGCCCTCCTTTCCCCTACCATTTTTGTGAAGGTTACCCAACCCTAGATGTGGCTTTATTTATATATAAGGATGGGTAAGCAAGGACTGAGTTGGAAGGAAAAATCCTGATGTATTATCAGCTAGGAAGGTGTGCTGACATCATTATAACTATAATAAACATACTATTATAACCATTTTGGACACAAAGAAAAGCCTATGTTTATAATTTTTGTTAATCCATTTTTGTGTTAAAAAATAACTATTTTATTTCCCTAAATGTGAAATACTTGTAAAAACAACCATATGCTGCAAATTTGTCTTATATTCATCATAAATATATTACTTTTAAAATAAACCTTTATTTTAAAAAGTGACAAACTTACTCTTTCTCCTTCGGGTCCTGGTTGTCCTGCCATGCCAGGAGAGCCAATGAAGCCCTAAATAAAATAAGTTAAAATTAAGTAGCTATATTGAAATATTGATAAAAATACAATTTATCAATATAAATATTAGCAAAAACATAATTTATTAACTTAAATGTCAGTAAAACCCAATATGTGTTAATATAAATATTAATACAATATAACATAATATGCATTTACATAATCTCATTTCTGTTCATGAGAAATGGCAAATTTAATAGGAGACATCATTTCTTTCTCCCTTATTTCTCTTCCAGGCAATACAATTTAATCAAGAAATTTATCAAATTTATTCTGACCCAGTGTTATGGGACTCCCATAAGTGTATAATTCAGATCTTTAAGTTTAGAGTGTAGTCAAGTGAATGGGACATTCACATTAAAAATGATTAATAATATAAAATAAGCCATGTGAGTGATATATATGAGGTATATTGTTTGATATCAGATTCACACTGGAGGTTAGCTTATATTGGGAAAGTTTCATTCACAGAGGACTTTTTGAGTCTTTATGAATGAATAGAAATGATCAGGGCAGGAAGGTATCAAGAAAGAAAGTATTAAATGATGCGATTGGGGATTAGGTCCAGAGAAGAGACAATAGGCTGAGAGAGGCACAAGAGCTGACATCAAGCATTTCAAATGTGTCATATAGAAGGAGGATTCCACTGATTCATGGATGGAATTAGGCAAAAGAGTAGAAAGATGCAGTTACATTTCAGCTTGATTTAAAACAAAACAAAACCAAACAAAACCTCCATCTTTAAAGATCTCTCTGAATAGGACAGGAGGCTGCAGAAGGTATTTGATTATCCTTCACTCTCCAGGGATGAATGGGATTCCTGTTTATGAATAGGTTGCATTAGATGCATTCTGAGCCCTTTCCAGCTCTGAGACTCTGTCCTTCTGAGGCTATGCCAAAAGTTGTTGGGATTAGAATGACAATTATATGGCCTTTGAACATTCAGTGTCATCAGCTGAGTTTCTGGTAAATGTGATGTTTTCAGTGACTTTGTGTTTAAATACAGCTGGCTTTTGTTTTATGTTATCCAGCTGGAGAGTTGTTTGTAAAGAGGGCCAAAACAGCTTAATTGAGCTTACA
The DNA here is from genome assembly GCF_048593235.1 of Sminthopsis crassicaudata. Classification (NCBI taxonomy): domain Eukaryota; kingdom Metazoa; phylum Chordata; class Mammalia; order Dasyuromorphia; family Dasyuridae; genus Sminthopsis; species Sminthopsis crassicaudata. The sequence continues at coordinate 38,461,558 of NC_133620.1, read as the reverse complement.
CTTAACTCAGTAAGCATTGGGAACCTAAACATTCAAATCTCTGCTCTGCTTGGGTGAAAACACAATGCCTCACAAGTAAGGATTTCAAAGTGTTTTTTAAGGCAGTAAAATATAGTTGAAGAATTCTATGAGTTAGGTAAAATAAGCACGTATAGGCTGAGCAATGTGGCAAAAAAATCAGATTCTTGCTTGCCTACCCACTTGCCAACAGTTTATTAAGTGCCTACTATACATATGGCATTGTGTTAGGTGCTGGAAATACAAAAGGATCCTTTGAGGGGCAAGAAAGACATAGATATAGAACATGAACAGATACATATGGTAGAAAGTTATAGAGGTCAAGGAGAGAACTAGACAGAGAAATTGTGTGGCAAGACAAAACTCTTACCTAGTAGGGAAAGGAAAGCTTTCCTTGCAAGTTTAACACCTGAACTAAACATTGAAAGAATATAAAATTTTTTAAAAGTAAAGATGAAGAATTGCCTTCTCGACATGGGGGTTTGTATGTGGAAATGGAGGGAAATAGAGGATATATTTAATTTGGAGAATTCTATGGCTTCAATACAATGCTTGTGTGAATTAAAGCTAGAAAAGTAGGGCAGAACCTTACTTGAAAATGGATTTTAAGGAATCTGTATTTTATCCTAAAAGCAAAAGAAAGCCATTGAAAGTTTTTTGAGTTGAAAAAAGTCAGACATATGTTTTAAGGATATTATTTTGGAAACTATGAGAAAAATTAGAATTAAGGTTAGATTAAAAAAAAAAAAGAAGAAGGCTCAGAACAATCCTTCATGAATCTCAATGTATGAGGTATAGGAAATGACTAAGAACTAATAAAGGATATTTATAAGGAGAACTAGGAAAGGACATCATCAAGAAACAAAAGGAAGAGACATTCAGAAAAAAAAGTGATCAATAGTGTTGAAAGTTATAAGAAAAAATAGGGGAGATAAAGAAAGGGAAAAAACTACCATTGAATTTGGCATATAAGGGATCATTGGTAAGCTCTGAAGAAGTAATTTATTAGAAAAGTTGCACTAGCTATTAATACTTTAATGTGTGAATGCAGTCATGTTCAACAGAACTCTTTAAAATGATTACTTACTCTTATACCTTTAGGACCTTGGTTACCTTCTGGTCCAGCTAACCCCTAGTAAAGAACAAAAGACATTAACGATATATTACTGAAGCTGAATTAAATGCCATAAAAGACATAATTTTCGCAGGCTGGGGACATTGGCTGAAGACCAATGAAATTCTCATAAATTTTTATGCTTTTAAAAACTCCTCACTTCATATCAATGAAGTGCATTGAGTTTTAGGTATTTAGATAATCTTTCTGGATCATCCAGAAAACATGTAAACTACTTGATGAGAGTTTTAAATGTTTGACTAACTTTGAGATTGTAATATACAAAAAAAGGAACCAAGACATTTCTTAGCTATTTCTAAACAACCAAGCCATAGACTCTTGTTTATAATTTCTTTTGGTGTTTGCATTTCTTTTATTTGTGTGAATGGAAAAATATCTGAAACAAAGCTTTGTAAGAAAACTGAAGGAATGATTATTTTGAAGACTAAATGAAAGCCAGAAAATGGATACCCTCGATTCTTCGGAGTAGTATACCTGTAATATGCATCATGTGTCAAGCACCATGGTAATACAAATACAAGCAAAAAAAAAAAAAAAAAAAACCCTCACTGTCTCTGCCCTCAAGAAGCTTATATTTAAATAGGAATAACACATAAAAGGAAGCTTCACTCTTTTCCAGGCTACACTCACAATTCTCCAGACTTTCTCTATCATTCAAAGTAATTTCCTTATTCTGAGAGTTCAAGATACCACTGTAACTCTTTCCTGATTGCTTAAAATGGAGATTCTGCAAGGAACAGACCAAAGTCCCCAGGTCATTTGTTTCTTCGTTTCTCTCCGAGTTCTAGTCTTTATTTTCTGGACTTCTTTCCTTCTCACTTTGGAATTTCACTCTAGCCCTGTGATTCATTTCTTTATTCATTTCTTCTTAGAACTTCCATTTTTTTAAAAAGTGCATTGGCCAGCCATGCTTTCACTCATCTCCAAACTCATCTCCTTATTGTCTTGAATTTCTATACCAAGACCCTACATAGTGTTTTATTCTCTTGGATTTCAGCTTTCTTTTGTATTGCCTTCTCCCATAAGAATGTAAATTCCTTAAAGGCAAGCACTTTGTGCTTGTATTTTTATTTCTAGTACTCTGACACATTCCAAACATTTAATAAGTGCTTATTGAGTTGATTTTCATCATTACAAAAACTTCAGAATAAAAAAATAAAATAAAGCAGATGAACTTAAAGACTACATTTTCAGATAAATTTTCCCAAGTTTCAATGTTTTGAGGAAATTAGGCAGCACTATGCCAAGGGTTTATGATATCATGAAGTAGTAATATTAACCCTTATTACAATCACACACATTGGCCTCTTGTTTCTTAAAGAAAGAACACCTTGTCAAAAGTAATACTGAGCCCATGGATTCAGAAGTACAAAAGGTTAAACAATAAAAGAGAAATATAAGGGCAAATGCAGAGGATAGTTACTGCACCTGCCTGCCAGGGTAACCAGGTGAACCAGCAAGACCAGCCATTCCAGGAAGCCCCTAAAATTACAAAAACAAAAATAACATATCAAAGCAGAACACATTTTTATATGTTTGAATACAATATTCAAATTCAGGGGGGAAATTGAATCCCCATGCTAATTCCTGATTGGAACCTCCCTGGGCTATTCAAAGGAACCAGTCACACCAAAAGAAGTGAATGAAAACAAGATAAAACTAGATTACTAACATCTTGTCAAATTCAAAAGCTAATTACTGGAAAATGTGAAGTGACATTTCTGGAAAATCAGGTATGTACACACATGTACACACAATGATAAATCTGACTAGAAAAGCAGTCAACTGTTAGGAAAATCAGATGGATCAGACAAAAATCATAAAAGTGAGTTTTTTAATGGCTTCCTGAATTAAAATTCCCTTCTTCTTCAATCATCCTTACAGTGTGCTATAGCTGTCTGAAAGGACAGCATCATATGGTGGAAAAAAACAGTGAACTTGGAACCCAATGACTTGAGTTTGTTTCAGCTCTACCACCATCCAAGTGGGTACCCTTTAAGGAAGTCACTTAAATTCTCTGTGCCTCAGATAATCTACGTAAAGTATTTTGCAAAGATTAAAGTCCTGAATAATTGTAGGTTTATATATCATATCAGGGCAGCTAGATGGCATAGTGTACAAAGTGTTGGGTTTGGAGTAGGAAGACTCCTCTTATTGAGTTCAAATGTGGCCTTTGATACCTACTAGCTGTGTGACACTGGGTAAGTCACTTAACTCTGTTTGCTTCAGTCTCCTCATCTATAAATTGATATGGAGAAGGAAATGTCAAACCACACAGTATCTTTGCCAAGAAAAATACAAATATGATCATGAAGAGTTGGATGCTACTGAAATGACTGAACAACATTATATCATTCTTAGTACTAGCAATGATGATAATATCTGGTCTCAGAGAAGGAAAGACTAATGAGCCCAAAGTCAGTAAGATTTGAGCTCAAGCCTGGAACATAGTTGGTAATTAATAAGCGTCAGTTAACAGCACTTAACAGACTTCTAAAATCAGATCAACTTGTTAAAACAGGAGTAAAAAGCATAGGAGACACTTAGGTCCTTCACAGAAGATTTTTACTGAGTCCTTCTAGATGTAACTGTGATAATACATAGAAATCAACTCATTATCTACCATGTATCTTAGGGAATGAGGCACATAAAAATGCACACATAGTTCCAGACATCTAAAATAGGGGAGGAGAGAGGGAGACGTTTTGTTTTGGAGAAACAAAATCAGAAAATCATTGATTAATCAATCAATGGAAGAATTGGGCCTGTAACCCAAATCTGCCCCTTTCCTACTTCATATTCTAACCATTAGAGTGTGCATAGATGGCAAGATATACTTTGAAAGGCTTGTGACTAACTTCATAGTAATTTCTCTAGTGTAGGAATTTGGTCCACATGAATGCCTTGTAGCAAAACAGGCATTTTTGTTTTTTATTCAGCATTTCTGTTGTTTTTAAGTGGTTTTGGTTATTCCAAAATCATTTCAGATTTTTCATCCTTATTAGCACTTTGTTCTTCTTGAAACAACTCGCTTTATTTATTTATTTATTTAGTAAGTGATTATATGGCAGAGTGTATAGAAAGCTGACCTCAGAATCAAGGAGAACTAGGGTCAAGATTTGCAACTAACAATCCTAGCTGTATAAACCTGGACAAATCACTCAATCCCTGAGACTTTTAGAATCTTGAAATCAAACTCAGAAAAAAAAGGCCACTAAACTAATTAAAGATCAATTGTACTTCATAATGACTTAGAAAACCACATGTTAAAAGTATCTATGTTCTATTATATTTTTATTTATTTTGTTAAATATTTTTGATTTGATTCCAACTGTACTTGAGTGTTGTGCACTACCTGTTCTAGGCGACTAAATATGAATCACAGATGTGGTAGTCATCTGAATTGGCAGGGAGGAATTTCCCCATTTGGGAGTTCTCTCTACTCATAAAATCAAAGACACTATCTGTCTTCCAACTTTGTAATTATATATATCTTCTATCCCATCAATAGACTAATAGACAATTTAGGCACCATTTTGTTAGATTCCAGAGTACATAGTTAATTGGTACATAGTTAATACTTAATAATTACTCACTGAATTGAATTATAGCCAATTTAGGTCCAAATCATAAAATATATTGAGCTTTGAGGGCCTAGAGCTCTGATCCTGGAGTCTGGTCTCAGGTACTTACTAGCCCATGTAACTCTGGGCAAGTGTGTCTATTTCTTCAACTGTAAAGTAGCATCTACCTCCTAGTATTGTTGTGAGAATCAAATGAGATATATTTATAAAGCATTTATCAAAATACCTGGTAAATAATAGGTGCTTAATAAATGTTCATCCCTTTTCCCCTTAAACCAAAAAATAAAATAAAATAAAATAAAACATAGATCTTCTCTAATCTTTAAACCTGACTTTAGACTTTTCAAAAGAAAACAGCCCACTCAGGACTATATTACTTGTGTTAGCAATGAGAGGCTTCTGGATTGTGGTCAGAGAATCGCTGCATAAGCAATTTTTCATTTGGCTGTGAGGCATTTAGGGTTTCTGCAGGCAAATCCACACTTTTAGTTCACTGTGTGCCAAAGCTGTATTTCATAAGTCATTTTTTTCTCTTCCCCAAGGCCTCCTCCCTGCTGCCCCTCTCATTTTCTTCCCATAATTACTCAATTGCTTTTCAACACTTGTTTTTCCCTCAAATTTCAAGAAATAGCCACTGCACCTGCTATGGACACATGAGTTGCATTCTTGGCCACCCCTAGTACTTTGGAATCTTGAAATATGGTGCCTGAGGGACTGAAGAGAGACCACTCATCTCACTTCACCTAGGATTTTATAGTACAGTTGAGTGAGAGTGAAACATTGCCTTTGTATCCTTATTTCATGGATTCTCCTTTGGGGGTCATTTCAGTAACCCCTGTACTTCTCCTTGAGGCTCTGCTATATATAAGTTGGTCTGAGGCTTTTTGCAGGAACTATCATAATAGTATTCTTGATATTAACCTCCCCCTCCCTCCATGTGTACCAGTTTTACACATAGCCAGCTATCTAGTGGACAACAGTATTATTCGTTCTTATAAACTGATATAATTGTCATATATTATTGATTTCTGATTACCTATCCTGACTGAAGGAGCAATAAGTCATTTTTATATTGTTTCAGGATGTTTGTTTGTTTTGAACAATAGCAGATGTCCCATCCTAATTGCATTTCACTTATGCCCAATTGATTAATTTTCATTCACTAATAAGAGCCAGTATGGAAAGGAAGCAGTCTTATTAGACAATAGCAAGAAGCAGACTGATGAAGAACAGAAGGTCCAAATGGATAATCCACATGGAGATAATAAAAAGTTAACTGTACTTGTAGTACATTAAATCTGACATATTAGCTAGGAAAAATAGGGAGAGGTTTGAAGAGCTCTCAATGGCTCTCCTGTTGATGTTGAATAAGATATATTTATAGGACTTACCTGATCACCTCGGGGACCAGGAGGCCCTGAATATCCTTTGATACCCTGCATGAAAGAAATAAGAGACTTAGTGTGAAAAGGAAATTCAGATATGCCAAATGAAAGTACAAACAGCCAGCCAGTCAATCAATCAATAAACATTCATTAAATGCCTATTATTATCATTCTGCCCAAGAATGACAAAAATGGCCCTCAAGGAGCTTACACTCTAATGGAGGAAACAATATGTAACCACTCAGTACAATTAAGCTATGGCAAATTATCAACAGAGGGCAAGAGAATTAAAAGAGGTTGAGAAAGACTTCCTAACGAACGTGGGATTTTAGCTAGAAGTTGGAAAAGTTGGGGAAACCAGGAGATAGAGATGATGAGAGAGAGTGCTATAGGAATAGGAGAAAATCAAAATGCCAGGAGTCCAAAGATGGACCATATACTCAGGGATCACATAGCCATGCACTGAATCCAAATTTCTCACATTTATATTCTTCACTTGGCTTCCACACTAAAAAGAATTTGACTTGGTTGATTTATCAGAGCCATTTTTATGGGCTTCATATTACCAGTAGAAGCAGTAGCACTTTTAGGACTAAAAGAAAAATCAAACAAAATTTCCCCAGACCGCCCCCTTTTCTGAAAATTCGATATCTAGTTATGCTTCTGTTACATTTGCTGAGGCTTGTCAAAGATTGGGGTTAGTTTAAATGACAATGAAATGAAATGCCTTTAGCCACAATCTGTTTGTAATTATTGCAAAGTTGGATCCCTTCCAGGCAATTTCCCTTATCCAAATCCTTGTCATAACATTCCCCAAATAAGCCAATATAAATGAGAGTAGTATACTCATAGGGTCATCAGAGAAGGTTCTAACAAGCTCTCTAGGAAATAAATCGAAGTAAACATTTTCTTAACCACAGTTAGAATGGAATATTATATTGCCTATTCCCAAAGTTGTGAGATGGTTGATAACCTCCTAGTGAGATATTTTATTTAGGAGAAAGAGCTGAGAGACAATGAAAAAGGAAGAGTAAGCTAAGAAGCTGAGAAGGACAGGAGCAGAGGAAAGAAGACAGTAAGAAGGAGGAGAGAGAGACAGATAAGCAATAGTCAGAGGAAGAAAAAGGAAGAAAGGGACAAGAAGAGGAAAACAACAGGAAGAAGAAGAAGAACAAGAAGAAGAATAAAAAGAGGAAGGTGAAAAAGAAGAGGAGGAGGAGGAGGAAGAAGAGAAGGAGGAAGAAGAAAAGGACAAAGGAAGGGAAGGGAGGATAAAGAGAAAGTATGCTTAGAGGGGCACACAAACTTAGATCAAGTAGTTTTGTTTTGTTTTGTTTTTCTGAGGCTGGGGTTAAGTGACTTGCCCAGGGTCACACAGCTAGGAAGTGTTAAGTGTCTGAGACCACATTTGAACTCGGGTCCTCCTGAATTCAGGGCTGGTGCTCCATCCACTGTACCACCTAGCTGCCCCCCAGATCAAGTAGTTTTGAAGCTGCTTCTGAATAACTTTGTTGGTCCCTCAATAACTGAACCTTTCTATAAGATGCTAACTAGAAAAAAAAAAAAAAGGAAATGGATATGGTCCTTAATACTTTTGCTGGGGTAACAATGACTATGTGAATTATTTGAAAAAACTATTAGATGGCTAAATAGCAAACCATTCAAATTAATATAACATACCTAGAAGAAACAAATGTCAAATGGAGTATAGAGAAAAGATCCATATTAATTATATGAAGTTGACCAGAAGAGGTATGTTTAGAAGTAGCTTTTGTAAGAGGCAAGAGTTACAGAAAAGCAGAGAAGACATAGAGGGTGTTCTAATTGATAAAAATAAAGAGGCAGCTAGGAAGTAGAATGGGAAAAGTGTTGGATTTGGACTCTTGTTATTGTTGCATTGTTTTTCAGTCATTTCTGACTCTTTGTGCCTATGGACTGTATACCAAGCCCTCCTATTCTCCACTCTCTCTCAAAGTCTCTTCAAGTTCATGTTCATTATTTCCATGACATTATCTGGTCATTTTATCCATTTTTATTCTCCTTTTCCTTTTGTAGGTCTTCCCCTATATCAGGGTCTTTTCAAATTTAAATTCAAATTCCTCCTTAGACAGTTACTAGTTGCATGACCCTGGACAAGTCACATAACATTCCTCGGTCATAGTTTCTGCAAGTATAACATGTATAATAAAGTATGTAAATATAATGTAAAAAAGAAAAGTATAATAATAATACCTACTTCACAGAGTTCTTGTGAAGATCAAATGAGATAATGTGTTAAAGTACTTTGTAAGTTCTTTATAAGAAATAAAGAAGATAAACTTATAAACTCAGTTGTTTAAACATTAATTTTCAGGCACTAATGATATAGAAAAGTAGAAATATCCTACAGGAAACTTGAGAACATCAAGCCTGGAGGTGTAGATTTGTGAATCATTCCAAGTAACTGAAAACATTTTAGAAACCAAATGCTCCAAGAGAATAAGAACACAGCAAGAAGAGCTAGAAGAAAAATGGAACCAGAGACATTCCATTATTATATTGAATCAGTCCTTTGTTTTTTTGGTATCCACCCTGTTTCAAATAGGCTGTTGGTCAGAAGTCAAGTTATAGAAAGTCCAGTTGTGGGTATAGAAGGAGGCAGATCCTTAGAGTCAGCCACACAAAGTAGTGATAGAAAACACTTTGCATATTTCAGAACACTATGTAAATATGAGTTACTGTGATTACTATGTTAAAAGACCTGTAATTCACAGGCATGTATACAAGACTGCAGCTTGTAGGGATGACTAAATCATTCAGATCTAAAACAAAACCGGGGGAATTACCCATTCTCTGCAATTTATTCCCTTCAAGTTTTGCATTCATTTATTTGTCCAAAAAAAAAAGTATTAAAGGTGCATGTTATACACTAGGTGCTAGGAACATAGAGATTTTTTTAAAAAATGATAATGTCTGCTCAAGGTAATTCATATCTACTGGAAATAAGATAAATAAACATAATTTGTGGGTCAGAAGCATGTACTAAAAGAGCCATTTTCTATCTTTGATCTGTTTACATCAACTTCAAGTTTTATTGCAGAGAAATATTCACTTTAGTACATCTTGTGTTTAGGTTTCCCTAAATGTTAGTGACAGAGTTGATACTTACCCCCTTCCTCTCATTGTACACTAATGCATAGTTGTTATAGGAAAGTCTTTGCTAAGATGTGAGATATCACAGGGACCCAAGAACAAATATGGAATCACATTATACATTAAAACAGCTCAATGAAAGATAAACAAAGGTAAAAGGTACTAAACAAGAAATCCTCTTCCCTTCAAGGGCCTAAGCAACTCACTACACTGATAAAGAGGAACTGGTAAGGTTCAGTTTGATTTCATGGCTTCTCATGGGACATGTCTTCAAATAAAGGGTGAGCCTGTTCCCCCTCCCAAAAGAAGACAGTTGAGGAAATCTCCCTCTCTTGTGCCATTATACAAGTGCTTGGACCTGCTGTGATTACTTGTAAATTTAGGAGAGAGAGAGAGGGAGAAAGAAAGAGACAGAGACAGAGACAGAGAGAGAGACAGAGAGAGAGAGAGAGAGAGAGAGACAGACAGACAGACAGACAGACAGACAGACAGACAGACAGACAGACACAGAGTTGGGAGAGAAAGGTAGGGAGGACTGCTATCTCTTCTTGATAATGGGGGGAAAGGCAATTTTTCTGACAAAAGTCCTTTTCCTCCTGGCTCCTCCAGTCCATAGCAAGGGACTAAGAAATACTTTCAGAGGTATGCTGGTGCCAACTTAGGAGAAAACTGTTAACTTTTTCAGCAGAAAATATTTGTTGTTGTTCAGTCATTTCAGTATTATCTGACTCTTTATGATCTATTCTAGCTCATTTTACAGATGAGGTAACTGGGACAAGTAAGGTAAAGTGACTTGATCAGCGTCATACAGCTAGTTGGTCTGAGGTCAGATCTAAATTTAGAAAGCTCCAGCCTCCCAAGCCCAAACCCTATGCACTGTGCTATGTTGCTGCCTGTGCTTGGTACATAATAGGTGAACATTTATACCTCAGAAATTGTCAAACACTACAAACCAGAAGTTTGATTAATATTCTTGTTGATTGTCTAGCTTTCAGAAAGTGATGAAGAAAAAATCAATATTACAGGTTAAATTGAAGTGTTCCTTGAATTCATTTCCCCCCTAAGTACCAACTAAAACATTTATCAGCACACCTCTACATACATGCTTCTATGAGTGATGCTCTTTAGACTAAGTCCAAGCTTGGAACACTGCCCTTGAACCAGGTGAATTCCTCATCAGCATGAGAAGATCATATGACCTTCCTGCTTTCAATCACCAAAGATGTCAGTAGATTAAAAAAAAAAAGGAAAACCAGAAAAGCACAGACTGGAGGGAGCGAAAGAAGCAAAGTCTAGGAAGGGATAAACCAGATTAAATTTAATAGAGAGTTCTAGAGAACTGGAGACTGGAGGCGAGGGAGAAGGAGGAAGGGGATTTGGCCAAAAGAGGTTATTTGTTTGTCTCCTATCATCAGTACTAAAGTAGATTATGGCCTTGGAGGGGAAGTAGGTGGTGAGGAAGCAGCAAAGACATACAGCTATTTAAAAAACAAACAATTATTTATGAAAAGATGAGAAAAGGGATAGTAGCTGAAAGATGGCAGAAATGAATGAAGGATTTTCTATTTAGTTCATCTTTAGATATTCTATATTGCAAAGGTACTCTGAAAATATCAGAGTCATATAGAAGCAAGTAAATTGTAAGCAAAGTGAGTGGCCCATGTTCATTTACTTTCTGTTGAATCAAAGAATAATCGTCATTTCTTTTGAAAAAAAGAAAAAGTATTTCTTAATTATAACAATGGGCCAGGAATTGGCTGTCATTCTGGGGATACAAATACAAAAGAGAGAGATTCTGCCTTTAAAAGTTTATATTTTGATTGGAATGGTGACCAGGGAAAAGTGTTTTGGTCTAGGAAATAGCTGATTGACTGACATGCCTTTCCTAACAGGAATGATAGGTTTAATGTAATTATTTTTTCCTGAACAAGAGACTGAGGGACAGGGAGAAGAAAGGAAGAAGTTCAAGAAATAGAGGCACAATAAGAAGACTGACTTCTTATATAAACTGGAATGAATCACTGTTTTGGGTCAGAAGTCAGCTAGACATAGTGGGCAATGTGGTTCTACAGTCAGGTCCTCAGTGATCCTGACAGCATGGCCCCAGGACAAGAAACAAAGCAGAGTGCAATAATATTCCTATCTATTCATGTAACACTATTCATATAGCTATTTCTCAATTAATGAGCCCTTACTTTATTTCCAAGTTTTGGAGGAACTTTTTATTTTGCTATTATGGAAGTGCTATATATTTTGACATTCATGGGCCCCCTCCTGTCATTGATTCTCTAATAGTGTATTTTAAATTCTAAAATTGCTGTATCAAAGGATATGAGCCATTTAATAGTACTTATCACATCATCCCAAATTGTTTCTCAGGATGGTGAGTTAGGTGGCTCAGTGCATAGAGTGCTGGGCCTGAAGTGAGGATCTTTCTGATCTCAAATCCAGTCTCAGTTACTAGCTATATGACCCTAGGCAAGTCACTTTACCTTATTTGCCTCACCAATGTTGAATTCATGACCCTGTCTCCCCATAGTCAGGCCACCATTCAGTATTTCCATTTTTTGCTATTTTGGGCAATTCAGTGGTTATGAGGAAAACTTCAGAACTTGTTTGATCTAAATTTTTCTTATGACTAGTTTATTTTTATTAGAATTCCTATATATGGTTTATATATTTTAAACAAATTTTTATTTTAAAAGTTGTTTCAATGGTTCTGTCATAAATTTGTGTTAATTAAATATCTTGAATACTAGACTTTAATCAGAAATGTTTGATGGGAAGATTTTCCCCATTCAATGCTTTCTCTTCCTGTGGCTTTATTGATTTTGTTTGTGGAAACAAATATATAGCTGATATATATTTATAATATTATATATATATATATATATATATATATATGATATATGAAATCAAAATTTCTAGTCTTTTTCAATGCCCCATCTCTTATTTGTTTATGAATTTATCCCAGAGACAGTTGGGGAAAATAATTCCCTCTTTTCTCCTTTCATTTTGTAATGATATGACCTTAAAATTTTTTACATATCTAATTGGAGTTTATTATGAAATGTGCTAAAATGGCTTGGGGGCACTCTTATTTTCTGCCAAATCTCTTTCCAGCTTTCTTGGCAATCTCTGTGGCAGAGGGAAGTCTTTCCTGAACTTGTTTTCTTGGGCTTTATTGAATCACAGGCTAATGCGTTCACTTTCAACTAAATCTAAGCGTACTCTATTCCACTGATTTATTTGTCTTTTCAGTAATGCAAAATAGTTTGGATGATTATTATTTTATAATACAAAATGCTAAGCTCTTAATTACTCATTTTAAATTATATAATTTCATTTTAAAATCTTGAACTTTTGATCCTTCAAATGAATTTTGTATTTATTTTTTCCAGTTCTAAAAAACAACCCCCCAGTTGTTTGATTGTCATGGGACTCAATATATAAATTAATTTAGATAACAACAACAAATAAAAATGATAGTACTAAGTCATTATTCACTCATATCTGACTTTCTATGACCCCTTCTGGGGTTCTCTTGGTAAAGAAGTTGGAGGGGTTTGACATTTCCTTCTTTAGCTCATTTTACAGATGGAGAGGGAACTAAGGCAGAATTAAGGAGTTGTCCATAGTCAGACATCTAATTACGTCTCCAAGGCTGAATTTGAAATCAGGGATTTTTGATTCCAGAACCAGTCACTCTATTCACTATAATTCCCAGCTGCCCTTTATTTCTATTTTATTAATGCAACGGCCATGAGCAATGAATATCTAACCAATTATTCAACTTCCTTTTTTTCTATAAAGGATTTACTATTATATTTATGTAACTCTTGTCTATGTCTTAGCAGGTTAATTCTTGGATGTTTTTAGCCTGTCTTTCTATCATTTCATTGTAGTTTTTGTGACTACTTTATAGAAATATTGCTGATCTTTTGTGGATTCATTTTATATTCTGCAACTTAAGTAAAGACATCAATAATATTAATTCCTTTACTTACTTCCTGAGATTTTCTAAGTAAAACAATCATATCATGTACTATAAACACAATTCTATAATTATCATCACTGCTAATGTTTATACTTTCATTTCCTCATATTTTATTGTTATGGTTAGAATTTAATTGGTTAATGAGGAAATATGGTTTCATTTCAAGACATGTTAAATCAATTCTTTCTCCTTCCCTCTTCTTGACAAACTAGATTTTATGCTCCTTAGTTTATTTTTCACATAGGTCTTTTTTTGGGGGGCGGGGGTTACTGTTCACTTCTTAAATCTCAAACATTATTATAATTTTAATAGCCTTGTTTGGTACGAGAAGTATAAAAGCATTGATTTAATTGCTTGATCTTTTCTGGAAAAATTATATTTATTTACCTTTCAGCAAGTAGAAAAGGGCAAAGAAAAGATGTGCTGGTACCAAAAAAAGATAGGAGAGAGGTAGAGAAGCTGGAGAAGCCTTCCTAGATGACTGTAGTGATAACAATTACAAAAATTGTTGGTATTTATATAGTGCTTTAAGATTTGCAAAGCACTGTACATGTTATCTCATTCAATCCTCACAACAATCCTGAGTTAGGTACTATTATTATTTCCATTTTATGGATAAAGAAACTGAGTGATTGATTTGTTCCAGTTCATAGAGATGTGAAAGTTAGAGCCAAAGTGTTTATATACATTTCTTGGTTCTTTTCCTGCTTGGTTAATTTGCTTTTCAACTACCCTGGCATTCTGTTTTTTAACCAGAACATAGAATTTAAGAACGGAAAGAAATCTTAGTAGTCATTTGCTGAAGCCCATACTTGAACAACAATCCTATATAACCTAAGTGACAAATGTCAAATGCCACTTTGGTTTGAAGGCTTTCGTTGAGGGATAACTTGCTATCTCCAAAAGTGGCACATTCACTTTTTTAATACTCAAATTATTATAAAGTGCTTTCTTTTTGTTTCAATCTAGTTTGAGTTTTGATGATCCTATTTGGGGGTTTCTTAACAAAGATGAGAGAGTGATTTGCCATTTATTTCTTCAGATCATTTTACAGAAGAGTAACCTGAAGCAAATACAGGTAAGTGACTTGCCCAGGGTCACTCATCTAGCAAATGTCTGAAGTCAGATTTGAACTCAGGAAGATGAGTTTTTCTGGTTTCAGGTCTAGAACTCAGTGCACAATGTTGCCACCTGACAATCAAAGTGTTTACCTGTATCAAGCTGAAACTTGAATCTATATATCTATATCTATATCTATATATCTTCTATATTATATATATATATATAACTTGAATCCATTACTCTTAATTCTTCTTTCTGAACCCAAGAAGAATTCTCCCTTCTCAATGTGAAAATCCTCCAAATATACATATATATATATATATATGTATATATATATATATATATATATGTATATACATATATATATAAATATATAAAATTCCTACCCATCTCTCCTAAAATCTTTTTCTTCAGGGTACAGCATCCCCCTTTCTTTCAACCAATCCACTTTTGGCATAAACCTTCTTGGTTGCTCACCTCTGATGTGTTCTAGCTTATCAATGTCCTTCCTAAAATAAGATAGCTGGAACTCAGGGACACTTGAAACATGGTCTGACAAGGGCTAGAATGCAAAAAAAATATCTTCACCCTCTTCCTTGATACCGAAGTGTACTTGCTATTTATAAGATCATATTTTCTTTCTTGATGTTACACTAAAGTGTTGATTCATATTGAACTGGCAGTCCATTAAAAGCCTCAGAAAATTTTAGAACTGATCTTTGGTTACAGCTATCCTACCTTGTAATTTTAAAAGTCAACTTCTTAAGGCCAAATGTAACATTTTATATTTATCCCTATTAAATTTCATCCTATTAATATAGCCAATTAATTGACTAGACTGTCAATATCTTTCTGAATTGTGATATCTAGCATATTATCTATTTCTCCCATTTTGGCATAACAAGTATATTCAATCAGACTGCAAATTATACTTTTATCTGAGCCTTAACAGAAACATTTAACAATGAAAAGTCAAGCACAAATCCCATGGGGGATTCTGTCAATGACCACCTTCCAAGTTGAGATTGAAGCATAACTGACTAATTTTTGGCTTTAGTCATTCAATCAGTTCTGAATCTATCACATTATATCATTGTATCACACAAATACAATATACAGATTATACATATACTATATATAAGTAAATATACGTATATGTACATGCATATACACATATATGCATTTTACATATGTATATGATACATATGTACATTTGTGTCTGTGTGTTTGTGTCTGTTTTTGTATAAAAGCTGTTTTCCACAAAGACAATAAGATAATTTTTAGTAAATATATTTTTAGGATATGGGCCTTCTCCTCACCTACTAGTTCAGTGTTCCTATTGTTTTTTCCCCAAAAGAGACAATCTAGTTAAAGCAGGTAATCCACAAGGATTTATTAAGTGACTGTCATAGGGCTAAGTACCATACTTAGATATATAGGATACAACACAAAAGCATGAAATTTCTTGAATTAGAATTATAGGTTTTGAGATAATATTCTAGCTCTGCTTACTGCCTCTGTAATTCCTAACCAAGTTACTTAATTTCCCAAAGCCTGACTGTAACATTCAGGCTAGTTTTTTGGAGATCCTTTGGACAGGCCTTAGACTCATCAGGATAGACACCATGAGAATGGTCAGGAATAGAGTCTAGAGTCTTTATTCTGGCCCAGTTTTGATCTTAGTGGAGGAGTGCAGGAGAGCCACCAGGATGATGGTCAAAAATGGAATGTCTCATTTCCAGTCCTTCTTAGCCCTTATATACTTTAGTACAATTACATCATTACAGAATACTAGATATGTGTGAACTAAAGAACTATTGCATCTCCACACTAAGTACTAAGTATATATGTGAACTAGAGAACCATCATCTCATCAATTCCACTCAGTCAACACCTTGTTTTAAGTATACTTCAGAATTCCGGCCTTCTACACTTGACAAATGTAGTTCCACACCATACTTTCTCATCTCAATGAAGAAAGGAGACATGTTCTCATGTCTCCTTTGTTGAGTCAATGATATCATCATAATTTTACAACATTCAATTTTTACTACTCTGCTTTCTACTCTATATTATTGTAATACTTGTATATAAAAGTTTTTCTGATTTCTTATTTCATATAAAATAGTCATATCCCACCATATTCATTATTTCTTATAACAGTAATATTTCATTATGTTAACTTATCAATTTGTTTAGCTATCTCCCAACTGACCAATATATACTTGCCCACCCCCACCCCCAGCTCTTTGTTCTTTTTATTTATTTTTTTATTTTTATTTATTTTTTTTTTTTTTGCTGAGTCAATTAAGGTTAAGCGACTTGCCCAGGGTCACACAGCTAGGAAGTGTCAAGTGTCTGAGATCAGATTTGAACTCTAGTCCTCCTGACTTCAGGGTTGGTGCTCTATCTACTGCGCCACCTAGCTTCCCCTCTTTGTTCTTTTTAAAGTATTGCTACAGATATTTTGGCATATTTTGGGATGTCTCTTTTCATCATTTGCCTCCTTGTGGTACAATCCCAGAAGTGGAATCTTTAGACCAAAGAGTATGGGTATTTCAATCAGTTTTTATAGATATAGAATTTCAAATTGTCATACAGAAGGATTGTTTCAATTCACAGTTCCACTGATAGTATGTTTGTATGCCTGTCTATTCACAGCCCCTATATAACTAGTGTTTACTACCACGCTATGATGCAACTAGAAGAAATAAAGTGGCAAAGACCCTTAGAAATGAATACAAAGCCAACTGGATGGCTGGTGTTCATTATGGAAGAGATATCTTAAGTAAAGTTAGCTAAAGTTGATATTGTGTATTTTTATGACACTTGGCATTTCATAAAACACAGCCCTTATGGAAGTTCTTAAACCTTGGATAGGGCTTTAGCTCAAATCTAATTCAAGCCATGACACATAAAATTCAATTGAATATTTCTGGAGATGTTCTAAATATTAATCTATAGTAGGAATGCTGTGGGAGGCAGGGTTGGAACAGGAGTGGCTGCTTAGGGTGTGGAACTGCACTAGATGCTAAATGTGGTATAGATCTAAAAGCTGCCTGGGAGGGGTCTGCCCTTTGGAGGAGCCATTTGCAGATGGCTCTGTAATCAACTGCAATTTGCACCCCTGTTGGCTATTCTACACTACCATTCCCCAAACTTTTTAACCACATGCCTAATTCACTTTCTGCTTGAATACCAGTCTAAGTCTGGAAGGGGATCGGGGTGAGGATGGCAATATACATGGATAGAAGGAAGCCATTGGACTGACTCCAATATTTGAACTGGATGTCTTATTTAAAACAACAACAACAACAAAAGATTGATCTACACTGGGTTCTTTTGAAAAGTCAGTATGGTTATGACTTTCTATATTCTCCTCAATGAATAATAAAAGGAAAAGGAAAAGCTCAGAGCTTGAATTCTTCTTCAGATATATTCATGGGAAATGGAGAAAGGGGCAGGGAATCAACCAGGCCAAAGAAATATTTAAGGAACTTCCAAGAAAAGGCATATTGTAATTTCTCTTTCAATCCAAGTCAAATGCTATTACTACTGAATTCTGCAAGTGGTAACAATTTTTGTTGTTCTTGTGCTACTATTGTTTCGTATAGAAATTTGTTTTATTCTGGACTTGTAATCATTTCAATGCAGGGAAATCTCACCAGTATAGGTGAATTCCTTGGAATACCCCAAAAGTTTAAGTGATTTGCCTGTAGTCACTTAATTAGCATACAGAAGAAGGTCCTACAATTAATATATAGCTGCTGTTGTTGTTTATCCTTTGTCTCCAAGAGGACTGTGACATGGGGAGGTGATTTTGTGACATGCAAGTAAATTGGATTTAAGTGAGAGAGGGCTGTGCAAGGTTAACTCTCTCACTTTCCCCTCCAGGGCCATCTGG
This sequence comes from Sminthopsis crassicaudata, assembly GCF_048593235.1. Classification (NCBI taxonomy): domain Eukaryota; kingdom Metazoa; phylum Chordata; class Mammalia; order Dasyuromorphia; family Dasyuridae; genus Sminthopsis; species Sminthopsis crassicaudata. The sequence goes on along the minus strand of NC_133620.1, from coordinate 38,443,341 downwards.
ATAGTGGCAAGATAAAGATCAAGATGACTGAAGATGACCCAGAATGCATTGGGAGATCTTTAATTAAAGCCTTCAACAGATCTCAATTTGTCTGAGGCAATACCCATTCAGTGATTAAGGCTAGGTGGCAATAGAAATAAAGAATCTCCTCTTGCACTTAATCAAAAAAAAAAAAAAAAAAAAGACAAATAAATAAGTAAATGAATGAATAGATAGAGAGATAGGGAAGGAGGGAGGGAAGTGGATATGATTGCTATTTACATTCAAAATGAGTCAATCTGGACCCAAACAATGATCAAATGGGGATTGGTCTAGGACTTATTGGTGGCTAATTAAAATCACATTGGTTTTGGTTTAAGGCAGAAACAGGACTTGAAACTTAGACTTCTTTACACTGAGGCTAGCTCTCTAGTTCCCATTACATGCCTCCTGTCATCTTATTAAATATAAGATGAAATTTTAAATTGGAAAGGTAATGTGATCGAGCACTTAACTTGGGGCCAGAAAGTTCTTAAATCCTGTTTTAGATAATTATTGGCAATATGACTACTGGGCAAGTCACTTAACTTTTCTAGACTGAACTTTATCATCTAAAACATAGGAATAATAATACTTGGAGCAATACTCTGTTTTGGTTCATAAACTTGAAACTGTAAAGCTGCAAGGGACTTTAGGGCTTGTCTAATCCAATCTTTTCATTTTATTTTTTTAGGGAAACTGACCTCTAGAAAGGTTAAGTAATTTATCTAAGATGCTATCAAATAAGGGTGCTTTTGAGAGACTTTTGAGAGTTTCTTGTACAGTAAAGAAATAAAATCAGTCAATGTGTGAGGCAGCAAGCCTTACTCAAATTAAATCAGAGACTCTCAAGGTAAAAAGCAAAATAGAGGATTTATTAGGATCTCAAGAGAAAGGGCAACTCCCAACAGAGAGGAGTGCAAAGTATAAGCTTCAAAGACAGGATTATATAGACCCTACCTCAGAAGCCCCCACTCCCCCTTCTGAACTTTTCTTCCATTGGCTGGGGAGTTCTAATTTATCCAAAGACTAAATATATATTCCAGAAACAGAGAATACTGGTCAATAACATACTCTTTACCTATGAGGTACTTAATGCTAATGAAAAAGTATAAGGTGGGAAACAGGAAGGAAAAGTTTGTTTATCTAAGATGTCAAACACTTGCAAAGTCTGAAGTCATAATTAGGGCATAGATTGAATCCCCTTTCTTATGAGAGGTCTTCACTCAATTTATCCCATTCAGTCAATAATTAAAGAGATTAAGTCAGACCATTCACTGGAAGGTCAAATAATGAAGCTTAAATACTTTGGCTACATGAGAAGATGAAACTCCCTAGAAAGAAAAAGGAGAAGGGGACAGCAAAGGATGCCCTGGAAGGACTGAGAGGAATATGAGAGAGAGTGAAGGACCGAATTGATGAGGGAACCCCAAAACTCTGAAAAATCTTTAAAGGAGAAAACCTCCTTGGACTCTGCCTCAGGGAGGGGACTCTACCCTAAGCACAAACAGTTTCATCTTTATTATCTGGCTCAGTCCTGAAACCCATTGAATTCAATTCAAATTCTAACCCTGGCTGAAACCCAGCCCAGAGCCAATCTGGGACTCCACCTACAAGCCCCCTTCAGCTTGTAGCCAAAGCCCCCTATTATAAAAGAGCCAAGCTGGAGTCCTCTCTTTGCAGAGGTCCCAAACATGGCAGCTATGCCATGCTTGGCATGCCAAAGGATCTCTGCCCACTGGAACTCTGGTTCTGGTATCTTTTATCTCTACCTTAAACTTTACTAACTAGACTTTAATTCCAAACCCCATAATAAACCACTATTTTCAATCTAGGTTTTTGGGTCTGTAAATTCTTTTACAGGGGACTTTTGTGCCACTACTAGACCTCATTTAACTCTGTATCCTTGCACTGAATCCAAAGGGGTTGCAGAGGAGCTCTATTTGACATCCTGTACCCCGAACCTGCCACTAGATCTCAATTAAACCTAATTTTATTTAGGTGCCCCAATTCTAAACCTCATCAGAATGACCTGAACAATGAATAACAACAACATACTGGTGCTAAGTGGTGATCTGAACTCTGTTCCTTTAATGCCTTATTCCTCTGCCACCTTCTCTCTTGTGATCAAATGGGAGAAAGTAGGTACTTAGCAAACTTTAAACTCTATAAAGAGTAATTATTATTGTGAGGTAGGTCATTAATACTCATTTTCCCTGACTTCAGAATAATAACTCATATTTCCTTGGAAGTTCTTAGAAGGAAATGTTGTTTCATATATATATTTATCCTTGTATTCCATCTGATAAATAATATCTATCATCAAGTATTTATTAAGTTCTTACTATGTGTCATGGATGGTTGTATGCAGTGGAAGTACAGGGATGAAGAATAAGATAATCTCTACTTGTAATCAAGTCACATAAGATTCCTATGGGGAGATAGGTATATACAAAGCATCTATACAAAGTTAATAAATATAAATTTATGCAAGATAGTTAGACAGAGGCAGGTTTGGGAGAAAGGCTACTAGTAATTGAGGGGATCAGAAAAAAAAATTTATGCAGAAGATGGTGTTGGAGTTTAATTCCCTAAGAAAGAGAAGGATGTAATTAGGTGAAATAAGGAGAAAGTATATCCCAGACATTTGGGATTATTTGGGTGAAGACACAGAGATGAGATGGGGGAAAGGAGGTCTATGCAGAGAAAGAAAAAAAAACAAAACAATTTGGCTGGCACAGATTGAGAGAGGGAGTGTAGCAAACGAGGCTGGAAAGAGAGTTTGGGTCCAGGTGGAATATGGTTTTAAAAACAAAACAAAAGATTTCATATTTTACCCCAGTGGCAAAAGAAATTCCTGGATATGAGTGGTGGAGTCCTCTGATCAAATCTGTATTTAAAGAAAATGACTTTGGCAGTAATTTGTGAAAGGGGGGAGAGATGAGGCAGGGAGACATTTTAAGAGACTTTTGTAATAATCTAGGCGAGAAGTGATGAGTATCTCAACTAAGATGGTTGCCATGTGAGTATTAAGAAAGGATCAGATGTCAGAAATGTTGTGAAGATAGAAATAGCAAAATTTGGAACCTGGATATATGGGGGTGAGAGACTAAGGAATCTAGAATAACGTTGGGTTCTAAGCATGACATACTAGATATTGGGTGTTTAATAAGTGCTTATTGTTTGATCAATTATAAAAGTTTACTGTTTATAAAACTCCTTTCTCATAACAAGCCTATTAAGATATGTAGCATAAATATTATTTTCTCATTTTATAGATGAGTAAATTGTGTCTCAGAGAGACTAAATGATTTATTTGGCCATGTTCAAATAGCTAGTATTTAGAGGCAAAATTTTGACTCAAGTTCAGTATCTTTTTCCATTATACACATCATGCCTTATTTTACTCCTTTAGCTGTCCAGACACATTATTATCATTATTATTATTATTATAAATTTTATGAGCTGGCCTGTCTTCATCTGATATGCCTTGGCAAAGGGACCTTTATGAATAATCACATTATATGATAGAGACATCTACCTATTCCATTTCTTATGCAGTCTGTCCCCTAGTCCATGATCTCTCCTTACAATCTTCTTATCATCTTCTCTTTCTCTTCCTCCCATGAGAGAAAGCAGGAGGCAAATGTAGGGGTGAGCACAGTGCCCCAAACCACAAGTGGTTCAAGAACCATCACATAGCCAGGGACTACTCTGATTTTTCCAGAGAAGGAATACAAATCTCTGTCTGACCAATTCTGTCCTTCAGTAACAGAGGTGTGAACATAGCTGTAACATTGGACAGCTGAGCAGCAAGCATTATCCCCAAATTTCCTCCTTCCTTTCTCTGCCCAGACTTTTATTGGCTTTGATAGTATGTCTCCCTGTGGTCTGTTTCCAGAGTGGTAACTAATGCCATCTACACCTCTTTTAAATGCAATTTACAAAACTGTTAGGAATTTAAAGACCTTTCCCACATGTGAAAGAATGGACTTCAAATCCCAAACCTTCAGGTTGGGTCTTGGCTCTCCAAGTTACTAACTGTTTGACTGTTGGCAAGGGATCTAAACACTCCGAGTTTCATTTTTCTCATCTGTAAAATGGGAATCATGCTATTATTTATATTCCTTATCTCTGTTTTGATGCCAGAAAAACATTATGTAAATGTGAGCTACTTAATCATATCTATTTATATAAATATAAATGGTATCTTTATTCTCTTACAATAAATAAAATATTTATCCTAAACAAAAATGGAAAAAACAAAAAAACCCCAAAAATCAAAAACCTGTGAATTGAATTTTATGACCCCCAATCCCAATAACTAACTTTGACAATTCACAAATATTGCAGAAAGTATAGGAAATTCATATTCCTTAATATCTAGGAATTAGGAGAGAAATTGACTAGAGATATAGATCTAGGAGTTACACAGGAAAAAACAACTGAACTTTGACCTATTATCATCACTCAATAGCCAGTCAACAAACACTTATTAAATGTCAACTGTGTATCGGGCACAAGGATAAGAGTTGGGGGTTCAAAGAAAGATAAAATATAAGGCCTTAATCTCAAGGAATTTAATCATATTAAGGACTAATTTCCTAAGCTATTTCCAAATGGAATTTAACCCACTTGAAATTTAGTAATACCGCCAAAATGTATAGATCAAAAAAGTCCTCTTTTCAAAGTATCCTCTCTCCTACTGAATAATATGATCCACTATGATCCAAGGATAGATATCATTAGCTCTTTAAGTGCTTTATCATATAGACCTGATATTCAAGAATTTGGGATACTATAGGAAGCAGCTAGGTTATTCATTACATAGGACACTAGACCTGAAGTTCAGAAGACCCGAGTTCTAATTCAATCTCAGATACTTACTATCTATGTGACCCTGGGCAAGTCACTTAATTCTGTTTGCCTCACTTTCCTCATCTGTCAAAAAAATCTAGAGAAGAAAATGAGAAAACACTCCAATACCTTTACCACCAAAAAAAAAAAAAAAAAAAAAAAAAAAAAAATTGAGGTCAGACACAACTGAATGACAACTGGGTTTAGAACCAGGAGTTCTTAACTGAGTCCATGATTTTGGATGAGGGAGAAATAACATTAGCCAGATAAATGGCACAGTAGATAGAGAGTCGGGCCTGAAGTCATGAAGAATTGAGCTCAAATTCAAATCTAGCCTCAGATACTAGGTAAATCATTTAACCCCATTTACCTCAGTTTCTTCATTTGTAAAATGAGTTGGAGAATGAAGAAGCAAACCACTCAGGTATCTTTGTCAAGAAAACCCCAAATGGAGTCATGAAGAGTCAAACATGATGGAAATAATCAAATACTTTCATAAAGTGAAAATATTTTGTGAAATTATTTATATTTGTACAAAATATTTTGTAAGAGGTGAGATGGATGCAAGTACTTTCACTGGGATAGTAGCCCTTTGCCCTTAGCTTGTCTGCTTGAGTTCGGGTTTTTTGGTTGCAAGATCTGGGGACTTATGACCGATTTCTCATTTTAATACAGTAACTTAACCACCTAGAGGTAATATGACATCATGACTGGTCAGGGAATCAGGAAGATTTGGATTCAGATTTCATTTCTAACATATACAGGCTGTGTAACCCTGGTCACTTAATTCTAATGCCCCAAGAAATTCTCTGCAGGATGAGAAGGTACAGAACAATAGTTGTTCAATTGTATTGAACTCACCATGATTCCATTGGGATTTTCCTTGCAAAAATACTAAAGTAGTTTGTTATTTCCTTTTCTAGCTCATTTTACAGATGAAGAAATCAAGCCAAACAGAATTAAGTGACTTGCCCAGGATCACATAAGTGTCTTGGTAAGATTTGAACTCTGGGAGACTGTGCGCTATGGCGCCACCTAGCGCCCAAAGTGGTTGCTGATCTAATTTGGTAAAGAGGATTTCCTCAAGAAATTCTCTCTTTATCAATAAAAATAACAACAGTTAGTAAATATGAAGCACTTCAAGACTGGCAAAGCATTTTACATATATCATTTCATTTGATCCTCATCACAACCCTACCCCTACCCCCAAAACAAAACAAAACTAAGTACCTAAATATAATAGATTTTATCTGTCTCAAATGTGAGTCTCAAATTAAGAGACTTCCCATGGCTCTATGCCAGTGTGTGTGGTGGAAACAACTTCTCTTGAACAAGAGATAACAAACTTTTAAACGTTTGGTGGGAAATATACATTGCTGCTGGAAAACAGCTAACCAGTGAGATGATAACAGGCCCATAGCTAGTCAGCCTAAGCCCTGAGGGATTGTTAGTCTATCTGAACTCCCTCTTGGACAGTCTTAGCCCTGGGAAATTTCCAAAATGATTCCATATACTTGACCCTGCAGGGTATGATTAGGATGGCCACAGGGATTGGTTTGGGAGACGGTTAAAGAGAAAAACAGAAAACAAAGAAAAAGAAAAGGAAAATCCAAAGAACATATCATAAATTTTCCTAACTTCTTAAGAGAAATTTGACATCAAAAAGAAAAAAAAATATGTATATTGGGAAAGTGTAGATAAAAATGGAGAAAAAGAAACAAATCTTATATATCCATTGTACAGGTGAGGCCAAAGGAAATGGTAACTTCTATTTTCTTGATCATCTATTTCTGTCTCAACCCCATTGTGGTTTTTACAGAATTTCCTGAAATTCATCTTCTCTTTAATTTTCTCAACACATCTGAACACCTCGCCTATAGTCATTACATATATTTGGGAATGCTTTGAGTATGGCTAATAGCAGGGGAGTTTTATTATGGCTACTGAAGCATTCAGGCACTTCCCAGGGTGAAAGAATTATGAGGTCACGATTAACTGGCATCCAAAAACTACTTGTTTCCCTTGGCAAAATTTTCAGCTCCTCTGACACACACACTTGAACCCCATTCAATTCTCTTGCTGAAAGACCAAATACCAGATTTAATATTGAGCAAGTGAATGAATGAGTGGACAATTCACAAAGTAGATTAATAGGTCAGTAGGGTTTTTTTTTGTTTGTTTGTTTTGTTTTGTTTTTTAAGTGAAGTCACTCTATGATTCGATACTATTTTCTCAGTAGGTGAAAGAAAGCAAATGAGGACTGGAAATGGAATCAAGAAAACTGGATTCAAATTCCAGCTCTGGATTTTATCAGTCATGTAACTGTATCAGCCATGTATCTGTATTAAAATGAGAAATCAGTCATCTAAAGTCCCCAGATCTTGCAACAAAAATGATTATAAATGATTCTCTATGATATTTAGATTCCTTATCTGTAAAATAGGAATAATTATACCTTCTTGGGAAACATCTTATCTCAAGTGGACCCAGAGCAGAATTTGGAGTCTCAAAGAGGAAGAGAGGAAGGAATAAACATGTATTAAGCATATGCTGTATCCCTAACACTATGTTAAGCATTTTATAGTATTGTCAGAACTCATTAATCAGCTTAACAATAAAACACAAAGAATAAATAGTAGAAAGACACTAGAAATAGGGACATCTGAATTCTGTTTCCTCTTATTAACTTAACATTGGAGACCCGAGTTTGAACTCTGCCTCAGATGTTTTTGTGTCAAATAAGATAATACATGTAAAGTGTTTTGTTAACCAAAAGTATCACGCTTTTGTTGTTGTTCAACAGTTTCAACTTTTCAGTAATGTCTTCATCACCTTATTTGGGATTTTCTTGGCAATGATGTCATATCCTTCTCCTGCTCATTTTACAGGTAAGGCAACTGAGGCAAACAGAATTAAGGTACTTATCCAGGATCGCACAGCTAGAAAGTGTTTGAAGCTAGATTTGAACTCATCTTCATGAGTTTTCCTGACTCCGGGATTGGAGCTCTATCTACTGTTATTATTTTATATTATAATAACTTTTTATGTTATTATTTTATATATACATTATATTATATTTTATATTATTATTTTATATTATAATAACTTATTAACTCCTTTGGAAAAGTGATATATATGTAAACCTCAAAACATTCTATGAAGGACATTTGTTATAATTATGTAAAAATCTTTTACATATAAAAATATTATAATTATGTAAAATTTATTTAGCTAAATAGTTATTGAGATCAAAGGAGTATACCCATCTAACATTTCAGAAGAGCACTGGACTGGAGAACCAAGTCCTGGTTAACTAGCTGTGAGATCTTGAACGAGTCACTTCACATTTCTTACGCATTTTCATAATGCTTTAAATTTTGCCAAGTGCTTTAGATATGTTAGCTCATTTGATCTTCACAACAAATTGGTGCTATTATTACTTTCATTTTACTTAACCTTTCAATGTTTATGACTGCCAGGTAAAAATTACTATCACTAATCTGTCTTAGCTTAGTTCAAGTTCCACATTATAAACTGAATTCTTCTAATCGAGTTCCCATTAGCCATTCTATTTCAACATGTTCAAAACAGAACTCACCCTTCTCCCAAACTCTCCCATCTTTCCAACCTCCCCATTTTGCCATGCTACAACTATCTTTCAAGTCACATATGTTCACAACATAGGAGTCATTCTCAGCTCTTTCGTCTACCCATCTCACTGGATATATGCATATATCAATTGCCCAGTCTTGTCAGTTTTTTTTTTTTCCTACCACATCTCTCATTTCCATCTTGTTCCTTCTTTCCCTCCTGATTTTTCTCCCTGATTCCAGCCTCTCTTATTTTATAATTCATCCATCACACAGCAGCATAATTAGTATGATTAAAGGATGGCTGTGACTTTGACATTCTCTTGCCCAAAAAGTTGGGTGGCTCCCAGTTGTCTCTAGGATAAAATATAAACTATTCTTATTGGCATTTAGAGATGATTTCACCTTCTCTCTCTGATCTTATTGCATATTATCCTTTTTTTTTATATCCTCTTACAAACCATTTTTTGCTGTTCCCATAACATGATGTTCTGCCTCCCACAGCAATATTTTTCTTCACATAGGCTGTCTCTCATGTCTGACATACAAGTGCAGCATCCCTATACTACTTCTGCTCAAGTACCACCTCTCATACAAGATGTACCCTTATTCCCCAGAATCCACTTCCCTGGCCCTGAGATTACTCTGAACATACTTGGTCTACATTTCAAGTTAACACTGTTTTAATTTTGTCCCTCTCTCCTAATATAGTGTCAGTTCCTCAAGAACATGGAGAGCTGAGGCAGCTAGGTGAAGCAGTATAGAGCACCAGCCCTGAAGTCAGAAGGATCTGAGTTCAAATATGGTCTCAGACACTTAACACTTCCTAGTTGTGTGATCTTGGGCAAGTCACTTAACCTCAGTTGCCTCAGCAAAAAAAAAAAAAAAAAAAAAAAAAAAAAAAGGAATATAGACACCTTAATTTGGCTTTTTATTCCCTATACCTAGCCTAGTACTACTACTACATAGTAGAAACCCAATAAATTCTTGTTGACTGAATTAGCCACACAGAAAGAAAAAAAGTGATACATTTTCCACTAGACCCCACTTTCCCAAATACCAGATTATTCGCATTAATGCTATTTCTTTGAAGTAACTCCAACATTCAAAGGATCTGTGATCTTCCTTCTATGGGCATTCCCTTTATTATGCAAATCTCAATCCATCCACACTGCCTAAGCTTGTGTATCACTTATCCATACTTTCCCATAATTCCACTGTGGTGTGTGTGTGTTTTTTGGGGGGCTACCCAATGATTGCACATTCTTTTCAATATATCCTGGAGATACTAATGAAATATATGAAATGTCTTACCTCTAGATCTATTTACATGATTTACATTTCCCTTTTTTGATCATACCTATCATTGATGACATTCTTTACGCAACTGTGTGTGTGTAAAATTCCTTGTTTCTAACATGTTACATCCTACATTCCTATCCCTCTCTCACAATCCATTGAGCTTCACCTTCAATTTTTCAGAAAGTTTTTGATAATGTTCAGTCATTCAGTCAAGTTCATCCTCATGACCTCATTTGGTGTTTTTTTGGCAAAGATACTGGAGAACTTTGTCATTTGCTTCTCTAGCTCATTTAACAGATGAGGAAAAAGCAAATTCAGTGACTTGCCCAGGTTCATATAACTAGTATGTATCTGAGGCTAGACTTGAATTCAGGGCTTCCTTTTTCCAGAGCTGGCACTCTATCCCCTGCACCAGCTTGTTGCTCTCAGAAACTCTAATGTTCCAAGACTCTCAGTCATACAGCATTATCTAAAGGATGCTGGTTTAAAAAAAATGAATCCTTGCTTCAGCAAACAAGTGACGTTTATTTCTTAAAGTGTTGATAGGCTTATACAATAGTTAGAAGCCATAAAACAATTCCTTAGCTATTCACTCTCAGCATCTTTTCTTTCTATTTGATATATAGCAGTAATCTACTACTGCTCTGAATATCAGTCTAGCAATTGGTTAAAATCAAAGTATTTTCTTCTGTTTTTAAATATGAAGGAACAGTCTTATCAGGAGCTTTTAGTAACCACCTTTTCTAAATACCTGTTCAGATTCCCCAAGTTGGAATTGCAAATTTCACAACCATTGGAGTGACTTGAAAGCAACAGATACCACTGAATTAAAATTGGAGACTTCTGAGAAGCTGCCTTAGAAAGTAACCATTAGTATGTCTTTTTCTTATAAGAACTGTCAGTGTTTAGACTGCAGTAACAATCTATTCATTGCTCCAGATATAATAACTATGATTAATTCCATATTATAAGGTCCTGTAAGGTTGACTCTACAGAATATGTCAGTATATACATGTATATTGCTCTTTGCACTAAGTAGTATTTAACATGCCTATTTATAAGTTTATGTCAAGCCCAAACCAATTAGAGGTAAGCAGTCTGGAGTCTGGTGGCTCCATGAAGGTAACCTCCTCTGCCTCAAAGAGAGCCTGCAATTCTGATACTCTCTAGGAGTCAGTATAAACCAAGAGCAATCACAACCATAGCATGATCACCAGTGGACAGATTCTTGCTATTCACTACCTGTGTGACTTTGGCCAAGTTATTTAACCTCTCTTGACCACAGGATTCTCACCTATAAAAGGAGGACCTCTAACATCAAAGACATCTAGGTAGCATAATAGAGTGTTGGGCTTGGAGTCAGAAACATGTGTTCAAATACACGTGTGATTTTGGGCAAGTCACTTATCTCTATTTATCTCAATTTCCTCAATGGTAAAATGGGGATAATAATAGGAACTACTTCCCAGGATTGTTGTGAGGATCAAATGATAGAAAGGACAGAAGAATGAAAAAATGGATGGATGAATGGATAGATAGATGGATGGATGGATGGATGGATGGATGGATGGAAGGAAGGAAGAAAGGAAGGAAGGAAGGAAGGAAGGAAGGAAGGAAGGAAGGAAGGAAGGAAGGAAGGAAGGAAGGAAGGAAGGAAGGAAGGAAGGAAGGAAGGAAGGAAGGAAGGAAGGAAGGAAGGAAGGAAGGAAGGAAGGAAGGAAGGAAGGAAGGAAGGGAGGGAGGAAATAAGCATATATTAAATGACTACTAAGTACCAGGCACTTTACTATGTGCTTTAAAATAATTATCCCCTTTCAACCCTAGGAGGGAGATACTGTTATTATGTTCATTTTATAGCTGAGGAAATTGAGGCAGAGATCAAGTGACTCACCCAAGGTGAGCAAGTGTTTGAGGCTGAATTTTACATTAGATATTCCGATCATAGGCCCAGTGCTCTATCCACTGAGGTGCCATGAGTTGATTCTAAGAATCCCAGAACATCCAACTGAGAAGGCATAAGTCAGTCTATCTGAAGGCTTTACATGCACAGGTATTTTCTTCCCAACATCCCTGACAAGCCACCAGCTTTCCTCTATATGAAAATCTCTAATGATGAAGGGAATCATGATCTCTCCATCCTGGCCATTGCATTTTTGGAAAGGCCCAAAGATTAGTTTTTTTTCCTTTACTCTGAGTTTCTATGGACCTCTGTGTCACCTCCAACTTCTGTCCCTATTTTGCAAACCTCTGGGGCTGAAATGGACAGGCCCCACCCCACATTTCCATCCCAGCTTTTCAGATATTAGAAGGTAAACATCAAGTCCCTGCTAAGAATGTCAGCTTTTTGATTTGCATGCTTTCATGGGAACTTTAAATGGTATGATTTCTAAGACCCTCTCTATCCTAGTGGTACTCTGATAAGGCAAGGCTTCGATTTTGATGACTGAAGGACATGACAGAGTAGATAGTAGGCCTCTAATTCATCTGTAATATATTATACCCTTCAGTCCAAATGCCAAGAAAAAAAAAAAAAAAAAAAGAGCCTCAATCTTACCTTGTTGCCTTGAAAGCCAGGGGGGCCTATTAACCCAAAGAGTCCTGGATCACCCTGTAAGTAAGAAAGATATAAAGATTTTATTTAATAGAAAAGATTTTTAAAAATTAACTTTCCCTTTAATTGCATTACAGAACTGTGACTGTGATGTGTGGGCCAACATTCTTTGATTTGTTTTGATCTGAAGCATGCTTCAAGGCTTAAAGCAACTCCTATCCTCAATTTGTCTTCCTACTCACTCTAACCTGAATCTCTTCTTCCCCTAATCAAAACCGTATAATACTCCTCATCAAAACTGCCACATAATCATATTCTGTTATTGAGTTCTTTGAGTCATGTTTGACTCTTTGTAACTTCATTTGAAAAGACATTGGAATGGTTTGCCAGTCCCTTTTCCAGCTCATCTTACAGATGAGGAAACTGAGGCAAACAGAGTAAAATGACTTGCCCAGTTCCACAGTTAATGTGTCTGAGGTCAGAATTGAACTGAAGAAAGTAGGGTGGGTTTTTTTTGTTTGTTTGTTTGTTTTGTTTTGTTTTACCCCAGGCTCAGCACTCTGTCCATTGCTCCACTTAGCTACCCTATTCTGTTGTGTGTCACATTTAAATGAGGATCTACAGGAGTATTCTGTAACACTTTTCAGAAATTTTAGGCTTTAAAGAAAGCCATAATTATGGGGTTTGTTTCTGTTTTCTTTCTTTTTATTTTTGAGCCTCAAAGCACCTAGCACAAAACAGAATATATTGTAGGAACCAAAATATTCTAAGATGAATTGACTTGAAATGATTGTCTCCTTACACAGTAGAAATCAGAAACTGGAAGAAATGCTTATTCGTTAAAAATGATGGCCAGGATTTTTAACATAGGGATGCACTGGGACGTAGGGGGATCTGAGACCTAAGGATTCATTAGTAAAGGTGTTCTTTATAGAAAAGTCCCTGAAATAAGTAAATATTGGCAACTCTTCAGCAACTTATACAAGAAGTAACATGATAAGGTGAAAGTAACAAGAGTAAACATTGAGTTAGCTCTTAAAAGCTTATAAAATCACTTTCTAGTTTTTCTAAGCCTTCCAATAACCCTGTGAGGATTTTACTTATCCATGAGTTTTTTATACAAATCAGAAATTTGATCCCTACCGAATCAGAGTTCTAGGTCCTATTTCTAGTCCTGCAAAGGGACTAGGATCTCTATTGGCGGAAGTAATCCTTTGAATTATCAATAAACTTCTGTTTGACCCACTCTTATATTTCTGAATCACATGTAGATTTGGCTATTTCTTTCATACATCACCACGCTGGAAATATATGTTCTTTTCAATAGTTAGCTTTTGCTTCAAAGCCATTATCAACATGTTATTAAATTCTATATATTTCTACATTTCTCCTTAACAGTGTTAACCATAATGAGCACATGAGCATTTCAAAAGCAAACTGGTTTCAAGGCTCCTCCAAGCTACCCTATATTTTTACACCAACAAGTAACTGGCAAAGAAAAAAAAAAAAATCAAAGTACCTGGTTTATTTGTCTTTGCTTTTGCTGGGAATTCTATTTTAGGCTGTCACCAGAACAGAAAAGGCTTCTGTTTTCTAAATTTTGAGGGGATAGAGTGTACTATATTTATGCTTCTAAAAACAGGCCTCTTGAGTTCTCAGATTTGGATTCCCTTACATTGAGGGTATAAGTCAGCTGCAGATAGGAGAGCAGTGAACGATCCCATTCCCAAAAATAAACTTGCCTTCCCTTTCTAAATAATTTCATCAATGAATTTATTTGCACCAGGAGAAGAAATCTCTCCAGTTCCAGGAATCACACACCTGAGGATTGCTGGTATGAATTAACTTAATCCTAAAAGAAATAAGGATGTGCTGAATAGGCTTATTCTATAAGGCATGAAGAGAATGGTTATCAGGTTGCAGGGAAGAAACTGGTAAAATACTTTGGAACTAAAAAAAAAAAAAATGAAATGAAGCCAGCAAGCACGCGCCACATAAACAAAGACACCCTATAATTGTCCTGGGGAGCTCAAATCTCAGTCTAAACAGATGTGGCAGATGCCTCCAGAAGATCTTCTATGTGACTAAAGCCCTGCATTTATGAATTTGTCACAGTGTTTATAGGAATGTTAGTTATTATCATGTAGGCTTCTGCTTTATTTTCATATAATGCTTGAGAATTCTCAAACATTTGATAATATAGTATATGATTTAGTATAGTAGAGTGATATAAGATAGGATAGTGATATGAGAAATGATTTTAGAATTTTGGGGATGTCCTGTTATGTAGTACTCTTAGGATCTGCAAAATATTTTATCTGATTAGGTTAATTCATTTGGTTCTCACAGCCACCTTTTCTCACAGCTATTTCCCCCATTTTACAAATGAGCAAACTGAAATGCTAGGGATACTAGCCTAAGGTCATGTGGGTCACATTTCTTACCTCCTGGGTAGGACTCTTTACTCTGGCAATATGCAAATTAACCTAAAGCAGAAATAACATGGTCTGGCTAACTCACTGGGCTAGGGTAAGGATCAGGAAAAATAATGTATGTGAAAGCCCTGTGAATACAAGCCAAAAACAAGGTATTATATCCATATATGCATATATACATTTGTGTGTGTGTGTATAATACATACACTTACTTGCTACATAAAGGGAGAGTCATTAGGTGGTAGCACAGGACACATAGCACTGGGCCTGCAATCAGGAATACTCAACTTCCCTAGTTCAAATCTAGCCTCAGATACTAACTAGCTATGTGATCCTGGTCAAGTCATTTAATCCCTATTTGCCTCAGTTTCCTCATTTGTAAAAATAAGCTGGAAAAGAAAATAACAAACCAGTCCAGTATCTGTGCCAAGCAAACCTCAAATGGGGTCATGAAGAGTTGGATACAAGTGAAAGTGACTGAACAATACATGTACATATGAACATACATATAGGTGTACATGTATGTCTCTATGGCATACATGTGTGTGCATGCATTATATGAGATGCAACTTAATGGCATAGTACTTGGTGTAAACAAGACCTGAGTTTGAATCTTGCCTCAGACACATGGAAATGATGTGATATTTGAGCCCAGTTTTTCCATCTAAAAATTGACAGACCATAATTAGCATCTATTTTACATGATTCATAAATCATGTTAAATATTTTCCAAATTTTTAAGTGTCGTATAAAATTTAGTGAGGTATATATGCATTATCCATCTATATATTATGTGTGATATCTGTATATTGTGTATCTGTATGTTGTATGTATTTGTTCTAGGTCGGCAATTTCATTTCCCTGGAGAACTTTTAGCTTGAAAACTCCCTGATCTGACACAAACCATTAACTTTGTAACTCATAGAATTCAAGAGTTGCCATTTACATCAATAAACTCCCTTATCCACAGTAACAAAGTGATTATGTAGCAGGTCTTTAAATTGTATCTTCCAGATTTCAAGTAAAACCTTGTTTTCCTTTTATCTCAGTTTCTCAGTCTATGAGCAATTGAACCAAAATGTATCTATATTGGGAACAGGGATTAGAGCTGTGGTTTCTCTGGTCCAGGGATCTCCCAGATGAGAAAAGTCCCTCTACCTGTACAGGGCAGCCCCCTTCTCTGCAACTTAAGGTCTTAGAGAATTGCCTAGGGTGCTAAGAAGTAAGTAACTTGTTACTATTTGTCAGAGGCAGGACCTGCACAGAGTCCCTCCAACTTCAAGACCTGCTCTCTATCCTCCACATCCTAATGGCATTGAGATATATATATATATATATGTATATATATACACACATATATATATATATATACACACACATATATGTAGGTATGTATATATCACATATATACATGTATGTGTATGTATATATGAAATGTAAAAATACTTTAGAGAACATGCTTTATTCTTCTTTGTATACTACCCTCCAACCTATTCCCTCACTCTCACAGAGTTCAGAGTAGTACATGCTCTTAGTGTCATATTCATTAAATAACCATCAGCAATAATGCTTCAAACAAATCAACAAATCAGTAAACCAATAAGTCAATGAATAAATGAAATTAACACAATGCTCAGGATGATTTCCTTTCAGTCCGATAGCAATTCAAAAAATATATAATGAGTGAAAAAAAGAAGCAAGACAAAATTAGAAAAACAACTCACGATCATGACTTTTAGATTTTTTTAAGGAAAGCTCCTTACCTTTTCTCCAGCTATGGCTTGACCTGGTGATAATCCTGGATCTCCTTTAGGGCCCTAGGGTATAAGAATGAAAGAATAGTGAGGGACAGGTTCATACACATTCATGTTTCAGCAGTCACTAGGCATTCTGAACTTGGGATTTCCTTTGGGAAAATCATTTAACTTTCTCCTGGGCCTCAGTTTGCTCATCTGCCAAGGGAGTTGAAATAGATAATCTCAAAGTTCCCTTCTAGCTAGGAATTCATGATTCCAAGAATCTATAAGTATTCTAAAATTTAGAAGAAGACAAGAAAGAAAATAAAATCCTTATGAAAAATTTGGCAACAAATATGTTGTCGCTCTTGTACATGATACCATTGTACATTCTAAAAAGTTTTAAATCAAAGTTACTATAGTTGTTTGCTATTTATCTCTTTTAGACTTGTTTCTGTGACTACATTTGAAAAGTAATAGTTTCTTGAAAATTCTTAATTTTCCTTAATTACTTCACATAAGAATTCATATTTAACATTAGATTTGTTTAGTATGAATTCTTATGTGAAGTAATTAAGGACTGGAAGCCAGTTACAACTCCTACTTTATATATATCATTGCCCAATTCCTATGGCACATTAGTGATGCAGGCCACAAAAATTGTTATTCCTACTGAAGTATAGTAGAATAATGTGGGTGTTTTCAGCAAAAATAATTGGGTATACAATACTTGAAATGGTTTGACTAAAGTTTTCCCACTTGTCAAAAGATCTTTTACTTGCCATCATAATAGAAACAATGCTTAGACAGCAAAAACTATTTCAAGTTTCCAAAAGAGAAGTACATTATTTAAGACTCTCGACAATGCGCTTCCAATCTGCCTTTCCAGCCTCAACTCCCTCTCCCCTTCATTCCAAACAAATGCTTCCCCAAACTGAAAGTGAAATTTTCAACTTCTATTAATTACTTCTTCATGGAATGCACTCTGTACTCATCTACCCCTTCACACATTCTGCTTCCTACCATATTTAAGTACCACTTCTACCATTTAGTCTTCTCTGATAGTTCAAATGTCCTCATTTCTCACATGGATCTTTTCCTATCTATCTCGTTGTTGAGATTCCCTCAGTCTCAAAATTATTTCATAAATTTTTATATCCAGTAGAACGTAAGCTCCTTGAAAGCAGGTGCTCCATTTTTCTTTGTAATGATTCCTATACGAGATATATATATAAACTACTTCATGTTTCAAAAAAAGAAATACTTCACCAGCCCTCCCACTTTCTCCTCCATCCAAAAGTATTCTCTTCACACCAGAAAATGTGGTTTGAATCATTCCATTGACTAATCCATCACTCCCTACCCTGTCTTTTATTTATAAGGATACTTCCTGTATCCTCCCCCATCCTAATAGAATGTAAGTTTCTTAAGGTTAGGAACCACATAAAGATTATAGCCTATGCTTCTTGGTTTCAGGGTTTTCTGACTTCAAAAATGGCCTTTGGAGATACTTGCATCTATATCCTTTTGATGATATCAGATATTATCAAGTGCCTTCTCTAGGGTTTATGATCTAGGTTTCCCTGCAATATGAAGCTGATATTTACTACCTGGTACTAAACAAAACAAAACAAAAATACAGAAGCAAAGGCTTTGAGATACAAAGTAGTAGATTGGGGGTGGGGGGACACACACAAAGAATCCATAGGATGATAAGGCATGAATAAATAGCTATATGTACCAATGGAAATTATATCCACATTAATGAGCTCATAGAACCAATAAAGAACTCTTATCAGGTACATGATCAAATCAAGGGGGAAGCTCAGCATTTTGTGGTCACTATTAAATGATAAGCCATCCATTGAGATCCATAGCCATCTGAAAGATGTCAACCTAGAAATCCACATAGGAAAAACTAAGTGAATGACAAATACTTATTTCTCAGACCATAGCACACAGTTATTGATGGGTGGCCCATTGAGTTGTGTCTATTAGTATATCTTTGTCAGGCCTGTTTTATAGATAGTGAATTGAGCCCACAAATGAAAAGGAGAAAGACAGCAAACAGGATTGTATTCAGGAAACTGCAGAGGACTTTAGACAATTCTAGGATACCTTTGACTGACAAAAAACCTCTTTTTTTTTTTTTTATTTTCAGGAAAATGCATAGCTACACACTATGATAGATCACAGTATCAGAAGAATCAAAATCATGAGTGACCCAAATAGCAATGGGAGACACATGCTAGGTGTAAATAGGAGATGACATATCAATAATGACCAATACATGATAAATTGCTTAAAAGACAACATGCAAGCAAAAAATATATAATTATTTGGAGTTCATGGCGCCAATGTGAGAGGTAACAGAGGCAATCTAAGTCCTATCTTCAAGGCCTAGAGGAAAGTCTCAGTGTCATTGTATTTATCATCTAAAGGGAATTTATGAATTGTACAGAATTGTACAGAATTAAAAGGCATGGGTGTGTTAACAAGGCATGGGTGAATTACTACCCATGCTAATAGAGCAAGTATTCTAATCAATGGATCCCAAATCCTTGATTTACAAAAGTATAAATAATTTCATAACAACGATAATAATAGCTAAAAATTATTTATAATTTTAATATTCACAAAGCATTTTCAAAATATTATCTTTTAGGGCAGCTAGGTGGTGCAGTGGATAGAGCACCAACCCAGAAATCAGGAGGACCTGAGTTCAAATCTGGTCTCAGACACTTAAATTGTTTGATCCTGGGCAAGTCACTTAATCCCAATTATCTCAGGAAAAAAAAAAGGATTATCTTATTTTTATCCTTATCTATTTCTGGGAAGTAGGGGGAAAGGACCAAGATGGTGGAAAAAGAGAGGAACAATCATTGATTAAGCTCCTACTTTGTGCCAGGTACTTTACTAAGAGCTTTACAAATATGAATTCATTTCATACTCATAATGATTTTAGGAGACAGGCATTATTCTTATTACTGTTTTACACTTGAGGAAATTGAAGCATATAGACATGAAATGACTTGGCCAAAGTCATGCTGCTAGTAAGTACCTGAGGCTAGATTTTAAATCAATCCAGGCCCAGAGGTCTATCTGCTATATCACCTAATTGCATCTACAGAGATCATTTTTGTTAAACTCATTTAGGGATGAGGAAAATGAGGCAGAAAAGTTAGGTAATATTCACAGGATTACACAGATAGTAAATGTCTGAAGCCAGATTGGAATTTGGGACTTGCTACCTTCAGTTCCAATGATCTGTCCACTACCATCTACCCACCTCTACTCAAGAACTGTACGTAGTTTGTGCTATTAGCAAGTACCTCCTATATGCCACATACCTGAATAAATTCTTTCAATACCAGAGAATTTCTGAGTATATCATCAATAAACACTAGATCCTCTCAGAATTTTTCCTCTGTATTAGGATTTGAAGTTCTAATTGTTAGGAGGCTAGGGCCCACAAGGATTCAGAATCACAGGATTTGAGAGTTAGAAAACCCCCCAACATCCATTTAGCCCAATCTATGCATGAAAGTGTCTGTTACTAAGCCCCTTGTAACTAAAGAGTACCATCATGGCAGTAAGGGCCCTTTAAATTTAATCTCAGTTTCCCATTAGAACCTAATTTTCATGACCTCATTGATTGATTGATTCATTCAACAAGCATTTATGATGCTCCTATTGTATATGAAATAAACAGGGCCTGCTTTCAATAAATGTCTACATTTGCATGGTTGATTTATAACATGAATGTGATTTTTTAAAAAGTCAAATCACTGAGCATTCATGAAGTTTCAGATAAAGTGCTAAGTATGGGGGAACTATTTGAGCTCAAGAAGCTTCCTCTCAATCTAATGGAGTGATGACATGCAAACAATATGTACAAAAAAGATATACACAGAATGAGCTGGAGATAATCTCAGAGACAGACCTAAAATTAAGGATGACAGAGAAAGGCTTCTTGCTAAAACGGATACTTTAGCTTAGACTTGAAGAAAACTAGGAGGTGAAGATGAGGAGGGAGAGAATTCCAGACAGAGTGGGGAGATGGTGTGTGCAGTGTGCAGCTCTCAGATTATATGAGTGAGTGAATATAATGTATGAGAAGACTAGAAAGGGAAGGAGTTTCTAAGTTATGAAAGGCTTTGTAACAACAAAGAGAACATTTCATATTTGATCCTGGAAGTGACAGGAAGCCACAGGAATTTAATAAATGAATATGGAGGTGACAGTGATGTGGTCAATTGTTGTTCAGTCATTTTTTCGACCATATTCATGGCCCCGTTTTGGGTTTTCTTGGCAAAGATACTGGAGTGATTTGCCATTTCCTTCTCCAGCTCATTTTACAGATGAGGAAGCTGAAGGAAACAGGGCCCAGGGATTTCATGGGTTCCACTGTGTGAGGCCGCATTTGAACTCAGGTCTTCCTAACTCCAGGCCCAGTGCTATTTGTATTGTATCACCTAGGTGCTTTATTAAGGCAGATATTTTCCATCAAAATTACTAAAACCATAAAGAAATGTTGTGCCCTGACTAAACTGAAAGAAGCAATGCTCATTGTTTTTAGGGTTCCTTAAAGAAATCTTCTTGTAGCTGATCTGACTACCAGCAGATTGCTTAGGACAGAATGAGTATCACATGGGAAGGTCATGATGCAGACTCTGGCCTCAGCATGAATCTTCAAAGGGTTGTTACTAAACCATTTGTGTGCTTCATTGGCTCTAGTAAAGATGTGTATCTACCCCCCTAATAAAAAACAAAATAAACAAATAGCCCACACAACACTTGATGGCATCAACAATGGAGGGAATGGACATATGAAAGCCTTAAGTGGAACATACTTCTTTGTGGAACTTATTAGTAGGGCAATATTTTCACAATTAGTCTCATAATGGGAGCTTTCTGATCTCAGTTAATGAGATGAATAGCTCTTATGTCCTTTATTACATTTTACTTTATTAACACTGGGAAGGATTGCAATGAAGCTATTATAATGGCCACGTGGCCTTTTGATCTTTTAATGTTTAACAGTTTAAAGACATGGCTCTTGGGGACTTGAGGTCAGATGTGACCTCCAAGAAGGATTATCTTTATGTGTTTCAAACAAGTGCTAACTGCAGCACATGCACAGTGTGTCCCTAAAGGAACAACTTTGCTCAATTACTTCTTATTTTTACATGGACCATACTTTAAAAAAGTAGAGGTATTAAAGGATGTTTCAGTCTATTCAACATATTGAGGTCAGCATTTGCATTATTAACCCAATATTTAGTACAATGGGATGAGAAGCTGTTTGAAAAACAAGACTTTGAATCTCATTCATGATGGAGAACTAGGAAAATCTTTTCATGACTCGCACTAAAGGTACACGTTATATTTCTATACAGCCAAATGATTTCTATTTGAGCTCAAAGTGCATTATCACATGCCTTGCCAAGTTTCAGCCCTTGATTCAACCCCCTGAGACCATTCTTCTAATTATCTGCCTCCTTGACCCAAATTTAAAGGACTCACCTACAGATTTGTAGTATATAATTTCAACTAGGTCCTCTCGGCTATGAAACAACACTTTTACTAATCTTCCCCAATTGGCTATGAATCCCCATATGAGAGATACTTCAAACCTCTTTCCCAAGTCTCCCATGCCACTCCATTCCTCCCTCTTAAGGAGGGTCTTCCTTGTACTTCACCATGGACATCTGGCACGAGTTTCCTCTTCCCTTTTACTACATCTATAAAAATTCACTCTCTTCCTTTTCTACAGTTTTTGATGAAGAGGTGGCCCTTCTCCAAAATAATGGCAACATCTCTACTTGCACCCTCGATGCCATCCCCTTTTGTTTCTATCGACAGATCACCCCTATAATCATTTGCCTATTTTTTCTAATTTTCATTTTATCTACTAATTCATTATTTGCTCCATACAAACATTCCTGGGCATCCCTCATGCTTCAAAATAAACCAAAGAAAGTCCCTTCACTTGAACCTACCATCTTCTCTATCATCTCTTTCTCCTTTTTCACAGACAAAATACTAAACAGTCTGTCTAGGATTATTGCTTCTATTTCTTCTCTTCTAACTTCCCAATTTCTTGCAAATAGCTTCCAATCCCATTACTCAAATGAAACAGCTCTCTCCATTACCAATGATCCTGTAATTAACAAATCTAATAACTTTTTTCTGGTCCTTATCCTTCTCAACCTTTGTGAAAAATTGAATACTGTCGATCAATTTCTGGATACTCTCTCCTTTCTAGAACATGATACTGCTTTCTTAATTTTTTTCCTGCCTGGAAATTCCTTCCCCATGTCTTTTGTTGGATTTTAAACCATTTAATTATCTCTTACATGTAGGTGTCCCCCAAGGTTATGTACTTGTTTCTCTTCTTTCTCTCTATTCAATAAGTTAACAACTCCTTTGGGGCTCAAATCTAGTCAGATAAATAGAAGAGAAATTTCTGTTCCCATTCAGATTATTCCAAGATCATATACCCAACTTTGACTTCTCTCCAGAGCTCTACCCATCTGCCTATGAAATATTTCCAACTAAATGCCCCTTTAGCATTTGAAACTCAACATTACCAAAATAAAACTCAGTATCTCTATATACATGTGTGCTCCCCTTCTCTCTCTTCCTCCTTCTCTCCTTCTTTCCCTCTCTCCCTTCTCTAAGGCACTATCCTTCCTTTGACCCAGATTAAGAACTTCAGAATCATCCTTGACACTATAATCTCCTTTAATCCACATATCCAATTAGTTTTTAGTTAATTGTCAGAAATTCTATCACCCTTTTCTCCACTCAAAATACCACCACCTTAATTTAGGCCCCCATCACCTTTTGGCAGGATTTGTGTACTAGCTTCAAAACTGCCTTTTCTATTTCTTGTTTCTAGTCTCTCTTCAATCCAATCTCATAGCTGTCTAAATTATGTCACTTATGCATAAATCTAAGGACATTATCCCTTTGCTTAAAAAGCTTCCAGGGCTATCAATTCTTTTTATGATAAAAGAAACATTTCTCTGGCATTTAAAATCATTTAGACTCAAGGTCCAGTCTACCTTTCTAGGCTTACCATGGATTACTTTTCTTTACATATTCTGTGGTATTCCAGTTAAACTGGTCTACATACTCTTGTTTCCCATGGCTGAAAATACCATTTCCTAGCTCCAGGTCTTTATCTAGGCTATCCTTCATAACATTTTTGGGTATCATCTTTGACATTCTGGTGGGTGTGAGGTGGAAATTTAGAGATGCTTTAATTTGTACTTTAATAATCTATATATGGCTGGACAAATTGTGGTATACTGTTATGATGGAATACTGTTATACCATAAGAAATGATGAAAAGAAGAGCTCTTGAGAAACCTGGGAAGACCTAAATGAATTTTTGAAAGAGTAAAGTGAGTAGAAACAAGAAAACTTATTATATTAAAAACCTTTTTTAAATGAATAATTTTGAAAGACCCCAATCAATGAAATGATAAAAGATCATTCCAAAGAATCACTGATTAAAAACATGATCCATCTCCTGATAGAGACTTAATGGACTAAATATTCAAGATGACATTTTAGAACATAACCAATTTGAGAATTTGCTATGTCTGACTACATATACATATATACATATATATATATATATATATATGTACACATATACATATAAATGTATGAATATATATGTATATATATACACACATACACCCCCACACCCCCACACCCACATATATATATATATATATATATATATATATATATACATATATACACACACACACACACATATATATATATATTTGTATATATGTTAAAAGGGATTTATTTTTCTTTTTCAGGAAAGAGAAGAGAATACAGTGTAGATTCTAGGTCCTTTGAAAACCCCATTCTCTTTCTTCAATATTTTCTATTGCTAATATGATTTATACATTATATAGGAGTAGAGCTGGGAATGTACATTGGCCTTATTTTAGGGTATTCTAGACTTTAAGAAGCATTGGGATCCTGGATCTTAGAATTGTTCACCATCTGCTTTGATAACCCTAGATGAGTGCTATCACTTGGCAAGTTTAGAAGGAAATGCAACAATGACTGCTTCCTTCTGGGAGTTTTCTCTTCCTCTCCTTTCCTAATGCTTCAGACATACTGTAATCCAAATGCTCAATTTCTAAAGTTTCCATGTTTATGCAGTACCAGGAAAATCATATGACTCTTGGGAAATAAATCACTTACCTTTGGACCGGGCAGTCCAGGCAAACCAGGATTCCCATGTGGTCCGGGCATGCCCTATAAGTAATGAAAAATCAATGTCAGTCATGGAACAGATCAGATGCTTGCTATTAATATGATACTTTATCTACTGTAGCACTAGCTGCCTAATAGTAAAATGCTGAGCCTGGAGTCAGGAAGAACTAGTTCAAAACCAGCTTCACACAAAGAGTTTGTGAGAGGGAGATTAAGGATTTTCTCTTTAGAAATCAATGATTCTGTTTTATGGGCCAGAACTCTGAAACAAGGATTCTTACAAGATGTTAAGTCAATGGAATTGATGAGACAATGGTTATCTAGTTTAGCATGGTTCAGTATGATAGATTTAATCTTACAGCAAATAATGGTTTTCTAGTGATATAATGATTGGCTTATACTCAGTGTAGAGTATATAAGCTGGGACAAACTCAGTCAAATAAGCCAGAGACAGATTCATTCCATTGTCCACCTTTGTGGTGACTGGAGGCTGAAGCACAAACTCTTGGATTCAGGCTCACTTCATCTCACACTACCATGGTGGTCTATCCTCCTGCATTTTTTCCACTGAAACCAAATCCCCTCTGAAGGCAAATGAGAAAGCTAGATGAGCACCAAATTGAAGGAGACAATAAAGACTTTTTGGACTTTTCCTGGCTATTTAACACCTGCCTTGTGGTTATTACTCTGCTAAAAAGAAGGCTGCCCAAAGCTCTCCAGAAAACCCACCGAGAACACTACATTTTGGCACAAGAACATTATAATTGTGAATCAATAAAATGAAGGGAACAGGAGATGGGTATTTGCCCATCAGAAACAAAGGACATATTATCCCAAAATTCTTAGTGTTCTTTTAAGCAATTAAAACTGCATTAAGACTTTTGCGATACTGTGTATGTATATCTATCTACTTTTATCAATCTATCTACCTATCTAACCTATCTATATTATGTGTGTGTGTTGGGGGGTGTTTCATTTGATCTTTATAGACAGATGCTATTTTCCCATTTTCTTGAAAATACTGATAGGAATTAAGTGACTTGACACATCACTAGTATCTAAGGCAGGATTAGAACTCAGCTATTCCTGATAGCACTTCACAGCTTTTCAAAGAAAACCCAATGATAAAAAAAACCTTAGGCCACAAGGTCCTGCTTTGATTTAGCACAGTAAACAAACATCAACTTTTGAATTTTGTCACTTCAAGCAAGTAATCCTAGCTGTGCTTCTAGGTTTATAAATACATGGAGATTTTCTCTATGATGCTTGCATGAGTTATATATTCAATAAACATGTTAAGGGAATTTTATTAATCATTCACACCTTAGTAAGAATCTGAGTTAAATGCCTAGTTGCAATCTTCTAAATTATGGTAATTGAAGTTTTATAGGATTTGAGGGATGAAGGGGCAAAAGGATAGAAGGGAGAGTGGGAAAAATAATTTTGGAATGTGTAGTAAATTTGTGAAGGGCACGTCAGTGCAAGACTTTCCAGAGCCAAAAAACAACATTAGGACACTAGGATCCTGGAAGGACAAACTGCAAATACTATCAGTAAGTGGGAGAGAAGCAAAGATGGAAATCTTATCAAAGATGAACTGTGTATTTTAGTATTTCACCAAGCAAACCCAGATATGTCTCCTCTTTGGAGAAAGCTCATAACTAGAAGAGCTTCTATTGTCTTCCCTTCCCATCCTCTTCAGTTGGTTTCCCAGAGGATTTGGGAGGCTGTGCCATTCTACTTCTATACAGTCTAAGCCCTTGGTTCTCTCAGACCTTGAAGATACACTTAAAAGCTGGTAAATTGCTACTATTAGCATTTTTCTTTTGAACCCCCTCAACACCCACAGCCACACCAGGATCCCTATTTTCATCTCTAAATGAAATGGGTTGCCTTAGTTAAAACAAAAACTGGCAGGGGGAAATTAACTAACACCAATTTTAGATTTATATAACACATAAATCTTTTGTTCAGCAGATGTAATTTTAGAAATATGGCAGCTCCTTGGAGTGATTTTTTTTTATTCCGTACATTTCTTTCCCTAGTTAACAGCTAATATTCTGCCCCTCTCTTTTCCACTATGTAATCCAGGAATGCACTATTTTAAGGAAGCCCACTCCCCTTCATTCCCCACAGCAAATGAACCTGACCTTCACCTACCACTCAGCAGATGGATGAGATCACTCCAGGGCTAAGAATAATATTACAAGTAGCAATAGACCAGTTCTGCTGCTGCTGCTGCTGCTGCTGTAGCAAATTTGATAATCTTCCTAGGACGTGTTCATAGAGAATGCCTTGACTGGGCGTTTATAGCTAAATAAACAAGATTCCATGAGTTTCTTGGCTTCTTTGGAGTTGGCAAAGGAAGGATAGACTTTAAAGATCTAAGCTACTTTTTGGAGGAAATGACCATCATCCATCTCCAAGGAAGACAGAATAGGAAAGGGCAAGCAGTCCAATTTTTACAGACATTACTTATGGGGAAGCCTTTCTGCTAGGAGCTGGGATACAAAGAAAAACATTTTAAAGAAAAGAAATAGTTCTTGCTTTCAAGGATCTTATATTCTTGAGAAAAGGGGAAGGATTGAAAAATATAGGTAGTTTCACTTCCAGTTGATCAATGATGGACAGAAATAACTACACCCAGAGAAGGAACACTGGGAAGTGAATGTAAAGTGTTAGCACTACTGTCTATGTACCCAGGTTACTTATACCTTCGGAAGCTAATAATTAATGTGCAACAAGAAAATGGGATTTACACACATATATTGTGTCTGGGTTATATTGTAACACATGTAAAATGTATGGGATTGCCTGTCATCTAGGGGAAGGAGTAGAGGGAGGGAGGGAGGGGATAATTTGGAAAAATGAATACAAGGGATAATGTTATAAAAAAATTTTACTCATGCATATATACTGTCAAAAATTTTTATAAATAAAATTAAATTAAATTAAAAAAAAGAAAAATATCGGTAGTTTGAGGAGAACAGATAGAATCATAGTTGAAGGTCCATGAATGATTTCATGGGGGAGGCGGTATATTTTATATTTTGTTCTGTGACATTTGGCTTTCCCCCACTGAAACCTCATTCTTGTTAAAGCTCTGTTTCAGGACTCATTCATCTCTTTTCATTCAACTTTTACTTGAATATCAGCATCCATAGAAAATGTTCTAGATATAATGGTTTGTTCTAGACAAAGTCTGGAAGAACTGGACTTCCTACATGAAACCTGGCCATGATGAATGCTGTTTCCTACTACCCTGAATTTAGATAGATGCAAGGGGAGAGATAGACACACACACAGAGACAGAGAAAAAGACAGAGACAAAGAGGCAGAGAGGGAGAGAGTAACTATTTCGTATTTTGTGTTTATTTATGTCTACATAAATACCCTGATAGAATGTAAATTCATTGAGTATAAGGATGTCTTTCTACCCCCAGCACCTAGCAATCTCAAGACACTGTAGGTACTCAATAAATACTTGTTGACTGATTGCTTGAACTCTAGCATTTACTAATTGTGTGAACCTCAGGTGAGTCAATTAATTAATAAATATTTATTAAGCATCTACTAAGTGCAGGCATTGTGCTGAGAATACAACAGATAAAAGCCAGTACCAGCCCTAAAGGAGCTCACCATCCAGTGTACAGGATAATCAGATACACTGAAATCTTCATTGATGAAGGGAGATAAGGAATCAGACTTCCTCACTTTGAATATACCTCAGATCCTTCATCTATTTGCAGGTTACCATCCATCATCCTTCCCATTCTTTAAAAATACATAATCATTCTGATAACAGAAAGAACATCCAACTCATTTACTCACCCTTGGACCTCTCCTTCCTGATGGACCTGGGAGACCAACAGGACCTGGTGGACCCTTGAAAGAGAAAGAAATGAGGCAATTAAAAGGAGTAGTAACCACATAGGCCCTCTCTCTCCATAGGCTGAAATCAGTTAAGATTTGAAATTGCCTACTTGTGTACCACTTCTCTAGTCCCAGCTGATAATCATTTAATAGCAACATCAATTTCCACCTGCCTCACCCCAAACAGCAGGGGTAAGAGCTAAAACTCCAGTTGTCCTTTTTAATCTGGTCAAAAATCACAGCAGGAAGCTCATGACTCATTGGACTGGCTACCCAGGATGGTTTGCAGAGGCATTGGAATGGGCAGTTTTGTGGGTAAGTTTTACCTAAATTGACTTTTACTAGAGAGGGGGAACTGCATTTAGGGTTTGGAGACCAAGAACTATAGATTTTCAAGCACACTTTAAACGGGGGCTACCCCAGAAAAGCTGAAGCCCTGTGGATTTTATGTACTTTTAAAGGAAATATGCCAAGACACAATGTAATGTGTGGAAAGCTAGATTGTAATGAAGTCCATCTGTTCCTTCCAATGGTTATACTACAATCTACCAGTTCTTGCCCTGGTAGGTAGCTCCTAGAGCCAGAAACTTTGTATAGGGTAAAGTATAGTATTGGGACTAAACAGAAATAAAAAAATTCTAGAGTAACAATTAACCTAGCCAATGAATTTCTTAGAGGTTAGTTAAAAAAAAAAAAACAATCAATAATAGATAACCATCTATTTGCTTTATTACATGCACTAGGGCAGGGAACATACCTATGATTTCCTCAGCGTAGGGAACTTATGATATGAACTCACATGGAAGTTAGCAACTCTTTAGTTATTTATAGCTTTAGGCAGTGCTGTCAAACTCCAACAGAAATGATCTCAGAAAGCTTCATATTGACTTAGAAGACCATGCTATTACCATTATCTGTGTTGTATTATATTTTTACAGTTTTTTTTGGTAAATTATTTCCCAATTACATTTTAATTTGATTCAGGTCTGATTCATGAATGCTGCTGACCTGATAGAAAGTTGTGCATAGTAGATTTGCAGTTTGGTATGAATCATTTTCTTAATGTAGTGTTATAGAAATGCTTGTTTTATTCTATAAATTGTAAAAAAGTAATAATTATAAAAATCTAAGAGATACATTCACCAGTTATATGGTCATAGGCAAGTAGCTCAACCTCTCAGAGCCTCATTTTTCTTGTCTATTATATAGGTTTATTTAACTATATTATAGCAATATTTAGACTATCTACCTTACAGGGTGGTATGAAAAAAATGTTTTACAAACTTTACAAATATATATATATGTATATATATGCATATATATGTATATATATGCATATATATGTATATATATGCATATATATACATATATATACACACACATATATAAATGCTAAAGTAATACCAATTTTTAATCAATCCATGTTACTTTAAAATGTAGTATAAACCTACATTATTTTATTTTATTGTGAATTTTTTGTGAGGAATTTGTGACTTTCCCAAGATCATAGAGTCAGTAAGTATTAGGTGTCTGAGATCAAATTTGAACTGAGGGCCTCCTGACTTCAGGGCCAGTGCTCAATCCACTGTCCCCACCCACCTCCATTATTTTAAAGATACTAAACATAGCTTCAAAACATGAGCAATATCACTGAGTATACATTGTAGAGAATGGGAAATGGGATTTATGCCTTTTATTCAAAATCAAATTAAGGATATGCTCATCTATTCATTCTTTTAAGCTATGATGTTAACTCTTTCCTCTCCTTTGACTAGGAAAAAAAAAAGAAATTCTAGAAAGATATCTACACATAGCTCTACAATTTCCTCACTGCCCATTCATTTCACCACTTGTAAAATCTGGCTCTTATCCCCACTATTCTAGCAAAAGACCTCCATCCAAAGTATTAATAAATTCCTTATTGCTAAAAACCAAAGACCTTGTTTCAATGCTCATTACTCTTAAACTCTCAGTGATATCAGACAATAGTTATTAACCTTTCCTTGAAGCCCTCTCCCTTTCCTTGGTTTGTACAAGGAATTCTCAAGGTTCTTCTTTTACCTTCTTGACAGTTTCCTCTTGGCACCTTACTTTCTTTCTGACCTTATTCCAAGGGAATTGTCCTGGAACCTCTTCTTGCTTCATACTCTCTTGGTTTACACACTCCCATGTCTTTATTCATCTCTCACCTCTCTGCAGAAAACTCCATTCTCCCGACTCCCAAGATCTCCTCAGAATTATAGGCTCCTATTTCCAATGCCCAGTTGATCCTTGAAATTTAAACATTTCCAAAACCAAACCACACATCTTCCTTCCTAAAGGACCTTCCTCCTGATTTTCTTATTTCTGTTGATGTACCGCATATCCTCCCCAATACTTCACCATCATCTTTAATTCTTCACACTTCTTTTTTGTTCACATTTGGAAAATGAATGATTTGAATTATACTCTCTCCAAGGTCCCTCATAATTGGAGTCCCGAGGGCCTATAATCCAGTCAGCAGCAAAGCTCCTTGGATGCTTTGCAATATTTCTCCTACAGTCTTCCTCCTTTTTACATTTGTTGTTACCCACTTAATTAGGCCTTCATCTCTTTTGACTTGGATTATAACACCATCCTCTTAACTGGTATCCCTGTCTCCAGTCTATCCCTTCCTAAATCCATTTTTCAAACTGCAGTGGTGAGTTGGATGGAGATGGGGGTCTGGAGTGAGGAAAACTGACCTCAAAAAGCACGTAAAAGATTCAGAAGAAATAAAGGTTGGAAGTCTAGCCAATTAAGTCATGAGGTGTGTGACTTAAATTGTTTTTTTAATATCATGGAATTATAGAGTCTCAGAGTACAAAGGAACATTAAAGGCTATCTAGTCCAATGGAGATCTTTTCAAGAATCCCTCTATAATCCATCTGACTCATGGCCATCTAACATCTACCCTAAGGACATCAAGTGAGGAGAGACCCATTATCATCTTGGATAGCCCCATCCACTTTTTAAATCAAGCTTAAATCTATCTATCTTATAGTTTCATCCATTGTTCTCATTTCTGCTCCCCTGGCTTCCTTTTAAGTCCCAACTAAAATCCCACCTTCTGCTGGAAGTCTTTCTTAATCCCTCTTAATTCCAGTGCCTTCCATCTATTAATTATTTCCCATTTATCCTGTACAGAGCTTGCTTTGTATATAGGTTTGTATTTAAAATCCCTAATTAGATTGTAGGCTCCTTGAGGGCAGGGATATCTGAGGGTAGGAACTATTATTATCTCTACTTTTCAGATGAGGAAATTGAGAAAGACAGAAGTTAAGTGACTTGCCCATAATCACAAGATGCTAGTGAGGCTGGATTTGGATTCAGGCTTTCTTGACTTCAGTTTTATCATCTTTCATTCATTCATCAAGAAGGCAGAGGAAGGAAAAAAAAAAAAAAAAGGAAAGGAGATGTGACTTGAATTGAGGGAGGAAGTACCCACACTGACCAAGTCACAGATTCTGGAAGTGTTGAACTTGTAAATATGAAGAATAATACAAATATGAATAATTAATAAAAGTATAAATAAATAATTGCTATCGTGATGTGCTGAGATCAAGAAGGATTTCAATATAAGAAATAATGAAATATGTTTGGGGAACTATGATCAACTAATCTTCCTCTTTCCAAATAAATTCCCATTATTCCCATTTTCATTTTTAAGATGATGATTTATTAAGTCTGGAATGTGTAGAATTAAAAACTATTGTGTCAATAATATTACTCTTAATAATAAAACTAGCATTTATACTTCATTTTAATGCTAGGAGCTAAATGCCATTATTATTCCCATTTTACAGATTAAAAAAGTAAAACTAAGAGAGGCTCAGTGATTTCACCAAACTAGCAAGAGTCTGAGATCAGATTATAATTCAGGTAGATCTGCCTCAAGGATTAGTGCTCTATTCACTGTGCTACTACATGCCTCAAGATTAAAAATACTTAAGATTAAAATAAAATATCTCTCTGGGGAGTTTGGATGAACAGATTAATTTGAAAATTTTGTGTTGCCTAACACAAAGCCTTGTACATTTTGTTGAATAAAATTATGAATGAATGAATGACTCACTGCCTTTGAATTATATTTCTGTTTCTTAACATCAGTTTCATTTAGAATGTTAATTGTTTTCAAAAAATAGATTTTTAGTTGTTAGTTACTAGCTGGTTACTAAGCAAAAAATTTGTCCTGTGTTAATAATATCTGTACACAATATTTATAGACATATACAAAACTATATTAAGTGTTGCTCAATACATATCAAATAACTTTCCAGTAATAACCACAAAGAAAAACTAGTCTAAGCATGTAGCATCATCTTCTCCATCCAATGGTTTCTGGATCTACACCAATGTCTCAAGTAAATGTCTACTAACATATTCATCAAACAAATTAGTCTTATAGATGATTGTCTTTGGTCTGACTTCAAAAAAGAAAATGCAATTTTTCATAGACACAGGACTCAAAAAAGATATTTGGTTTTCAAATGCAAAAAGTAAAAAATAATATTCTTTCTAATTATTTGATTTTTCATGTATTAGAACACTGCAGCAAAACTCAAATTTACTTCAAAATAATAATAGCTCACATTTAAATAATCTCTTAAGGTTTGCAGATGTCCTCCTTCCAAATAATCTAGTGGAGGTAAGTTGTATAAATATTTATCACCATTTTACAAATAAGGACACTGAGGCTCTCAAAGGTTTAAGTGGCTTACCTGTGATCACACCACTATTTATGCATCTGAGCTGGGTTTTGAATCAAGGTCTGCTGACTACATAAATGTTCAGTATTTTATCTGTTATAACATGTTTTTTAAAATGTATATGGCTTTGGAGCTCATGATAATTCAATGAAAAGTGGAAAATGCAATCAATCAGCTCATAACTCTGTCAAAACTTCACCAAATAAATCATTGCACCATTACTTTTGATTGCTTTTTGGATTTTCTATCTCTATTCAAGACCCACATAAATTACCACCATGAACTGGAGGCCATTCCCAGAATATAAGATCCTTGGGGGCAGGTTGTTTTTTTTCTTCTTTGCTCAGTACTGAGTATAATACTTAATACAAAGTAGATACCTAATAAATGTCTAGTTAGGTTGAATTTATTAACATTTTCTTCTTCACTGAATTTGTGTCAGATAGACATAGCCTGTATTTAATCTTCAAATGCATATTTATTGCACTTTTAAAAATTAAGTCTGTACCTTATAACAAATTCAGAATTACAATCCTTGCCTAGCCTAGGCAACAAATAATAGCTATTAAACATCTAACTCTTTTATTGATGAATAGTAATTCTTTGCAAAGTAGTTCTATCACTGGGTATATTACCACAATGTTAATGCCAGTAGTAGCTTAAAGGGCATAATTTAACTACTCTGGAAGACCATAAAACTCAAAATAAATCTAAGATTTTCTTGGTGTCAGTATCCTTTCCACAATATGGCCTTTAATCCATCCCTACCTGGACATTCCATACATATACTCATATACACACCCTCCCATAATTTTAAATAAGTATAATGTTTTCCTTTACCTCTCTTCATCTGTTCTTCTGACCCATCTCTTAACAAGAAGGTACATTAATCCTATAATTGTAATTATTTTTCAAAAGAGAAAGCTGAATCCATATTTAACAACTTGAATCTTTGGCTGAATTTCAATTAAAAAAAAAAAAAGCAAAACATCTGATTTATCCATAACATCACTAAAACTAAATGCTCCTACAATCTATCAATAATATTAATAGGGGAAAAAAAACATTACTCAGAAAAAACCAATAGCTGTGCTAAAATTGTTCCCACTGGAAGTACATCTTATAGGAGCCATAAATTCTTTCATTGTATTCAGAATAATTTTCTGTCACAGGTTTGGCTTATTATTTATACTCCATTACAAAATTTTCTCTAAAATTCTCACTAAGCTAATTTCAGCAAGACACATTTAAAGATAACTTACAGGAGGTCCAGGATCCCCTTTGGGGCCTCTCAGATTCCCCATTTCAAGCATCATATTCAGATCCTCATAGTAATAATAATCATAAAAGTCAGTTTCATAGTTATCTTCAATGTGGTATGTACCATCAGTATCAACTTTGCCTTTCCGTTGATCATGATTATTATCCACAGATGGTTCAGTTGTTATCCGATATAAAGTTGTATTCATAATTTGTGACAGATCCGTGAGTTTTTTAGTGTGCTGATTAATCTTGTTATCTTTTTTAAGGTGATCAGTTTTATCCTCTTTCATAAAGGGAGGGATGATGTATGGCCTCTCCTTAGACGAAGGGAGACTGGTTGTTTCTTCTTTATGTCTCACAGCATCATCACTTGAAACATTTTGGATTAATTTCTTATTGGAGCTTACTGTCCCCTTTTTGAGTTGGTGGTAAGGAGCTGATAGATTGAAATTTGGCAAGCTATGTTCTTTGATGATCATCTTTGTGACTTGAATTTCAGGTTTCATGAGATCACCATCAGAGATGTTTCCCCAGGGGACAGATGATGTTAAAGAGCTTGATGATTCCCAGGGTGTTCGAAGTTTATGGACAGATGGAGCCTCTTTATTTACTGAGTTTGGATTTCCTTGTCCTTCATAAAATGGTCTATACTCTGATGGTATCTCTTCACCAAACTGCTTGTGTGATGGAGACTTTTCTAGCACAAGACCTGGCAATGTGGTAGTGTGAGGAAACCCAGTCTCTGATCGATAGGTATCAATATGGCGACATTGCTGCTTCCGATATCTACAATAGTTTGCCGAGGCTTCAGCTGAGGGAATTATATCCAGCTGACAAATTATTCCTTCAAAGCGGACTGAATGGGAGTCCATACTTCCCAAAGTAAACACACTATCAGCATTGAATGCCTGCACTCTTGAAAGAGTGTCTTTGCTGAATTGCTTCTTTCCACATTCAACAAACATGGAAACCACTGTATCTTGAATATCAATGGCAAAGGAGTGCCACTGTTCATCATGAACACTGTAGTTGAAAGATGCGGCTAGCTTCCCACCAATATGGATCACTACTTTTTTGGGTAATAGTTGTACTCCCAATTGCAGTCGATTTTTATTTCTGATACTGAAGAGAAAAGCGT
Source organism: Sminthopsis crassicaudata (assembly GCF_048593235.1). NCBI lineage: Eukaryota > Metazoa > Chordata > Mammalia > Dasyuromorphia > Dasyuridae > Sminthopsis > Sminthopsis crassicaudata. The sequence continues at coordinate 38,407,601 of NC_133620.1, read as the reverse complement.
TGTTGACTCTATGTGAGAGTAACCCAATTACTATTGTGAATTGCTGTCCTAGACTGGATGGCAAAATTTTCTTGGTAGGTGCCTCTATTTGACTGTCACTTGTTAGAATGACACCTGTTTCTGCTACATGAACTCCTTGAGGTAATGGGGTAGATGATGATGCTAGAACCATGTTCTCCACTGGTTGATATCTTACATCTTTGCCTCCAAGGCCTAGTTGATAAAGAACATCTATGCCTGAAAGAAAAGGAGAGAGAAAAATGAAAAAACAAAAACAAAAACAAAAAATCCAGAATATTACTGAATTGAATTCATGTGCTTGAGCAAATGGAAGAGGAGAAAAGTGTTTTTATAGAATGAATATAATCCATCAATTAAACATTCTCAGTAGGGGAGAAGAGAAAGAAGGCTACATCATTCTGTGGTTTGATATAGCCATGTGTTTTAGAAAGTATACCTTCCCAAGTCCCTCAAGACCCATTAATTGGTGACTGAATGATTATTTTTACTGAAAAGATATACTCTATGAATATTTTATTCACACTTCCTGATGTTTATATTATTGGGCTTTTGTGCTCTCATGTGTTTGTTTTCATCTACTTTGCTAGATAATAAAGAAAAGACACAAAAAGTAAATGAATATTTTTATGATATGAATCAGGGGACAGAGGGGGCAAAGGAGAGATCAGAACAAGTCATTTGTTAAGAGCTGATGACTGGGAAGCTTAACAAGGAAGTGGCCCTAAACTGAGCCTAGAAGAAAGATAAATCAAAAAGCAGAAATAAAGAGGGAGAAACTGCACTTCATGGAATGAATAGAGATAGTAGAGAGAATGGCAATTCAATTCAATTTGACAAATATTTATGAGTATCAGAATTACGTTAAGCCTGATAAATATAAAAACCTGCTCCTCTAGAAGCACACACTTTAATAGGAGAAAGTACCATAAGAGGGCAGGGGAAGATGCTTGTTAAGCACCTACTATATGCAAGGCACTGTACTAAATACTTTACAAATATTATCTCATGATCCTCTCAACAACCCTTAGAGGTAGGGGCTGCTATTATTTCTATTTGAAAAAACTGAAATAGATAAAAGGTAAAGAAGTTCTTCCTAGAATGCTTTGTGTGACCTCCCCTTACCTCTTTGGCCCCCATCTTCTATCATACTCCTCTCTTTACCTGCTATATTTTCTCCACCAGAACATAATACAAGGTCACAAAACTAGTAAGTGTCTGAGGTCCAATTTGAACTCAGATCTTCCTGTTTCTAGGTCCAGAAGTCTATCTACTATCCTACCTTGCTGCTTCTACATTGGTAAGTAACTATAAAGTAAATGTTAATTGTTTGACAAATGCCTACTATCTAACAAGTACTGTATTAGACACTACAGATACTAAGATGAAGGAAGAAACAATTCTTGTAGTAAAGAAGCTTCTTCTGAAAATTTAAACCCAAGCCTTTTGACTCCAAATCTAGCATTCTAAATGAAGAATGGATTTTGGGAGAAAGGTCTGGGCTAGGGATTTTACACACATACACACACACACACACACACACACACACACACACACAGACACACACATATTACTATATATATTATATAAGTATATTTGTGTATATATGCATAAACACATAATCTTGGTGATCCAATCTAAGATTTTTCTTGGCAAAGAAATTGGAGTGGTTTGCCATTTCCTTCTCCAGCTCATTTTATAAGTGAGGCAAACAGGGCAAAATGAAATGCCTAGGATCACACAGCTAGTAAGTGTCTGAATTCGGATTTGAATCCAAGAAGATGAGTATGTATACCACAATGCATGCATATAAAATTATAATATGTCATATATATAAAATCTCTAGTCGTAATCTCTGCTGTTTTATTATATATATATATATATATGCTCATAAGTCACATGTATGTACAATATAAAATACATTATAAACACATATACATACATGTACATATCCATACTTGTGTGTGTATATACATGCACATATATATGTATATCATCATGGAAGGGATCAGGGCAGTCACAAGGAGGTGATCACTTGTGAGATCACTAAGAGAGAGAAGAGAATTCAGTATTAAGCTGTAGGGGGACACATACCTAAGAAGGAAGAGATTAGAAGATGATCTAGCAAATGAAATCAAAAAGGAACAATCCAAGAAATAAAGGGAAAGAGCAATGCATGAAATCCAAGGGAGGAGCCAGTCAGTCTCAAAGGTTAAGGAGAAAGCGGGCACAAGGCTTGAAAATTAGCCTATTATTAAAAGCTTCAATGTACCTAATATCCAATATCTATAGAAGATTTCAAATAAATGTTTGTGGAATAAATAATAAATGGATGCAAAAAAAAAAAAAACTCTTGATGTTCAGTGAAATTATTTAAATATTTGCTGAAACAGCCAAGAGGAAAAATGAGAAGATAAAGTGTTTAATATGTTTCATGAATGAGGATAGGAGAAGAGGAAATAGAAAGAAGACAAGAACTGATTAAAAGTTGGATTTTTTATAAAAGACCTTCTTGAAGATGACAGTTAAGGAAGTTTAAATTCTCAAAAGGATTTTCTTTTCAAAGAATCTATTAGTTAGATGTCAAAGAGAACAAGAAAAAAACATATAGAAAACCAATGTGAAGGAAGAGGAGAGAAGAAAGGTCTCTGTGGTTAAAGCCTCAGTTGAGAAGCCCTAATGATTGCCCTTCTGTTTGCTGCAGATGTTATCCACAAAAGTGAAAGAGCTCCGTTTCAACAAATATGGATGGCAAGTTTTCATAATTGTAATAGGCAGCCAGCTCCCCTATTAGTGCAAATAATGAATCCCATAAAGTGGCTGCAAGTATTGAATTCATTCTATTCAAAGTTATAATTATGTAAAATACAGTAATTGGTTCCAGCTCAATGGGAATATACAGAATGAATCTAAATGATGCTATCTCTTCTCACATTCTTTAATCTGCACCAGTCAAGACCTATCTATAGTCAGAAGGGAGAATGGATGGAAGTCAGAAAGGAACGTAATATTGAAGCATCCAACTTAACTACTTGTTAAATATTTTTTAAGGGGAGGTGCTATAAATTGGTGGCTTAAATAAAGATGATACATCATTAATGGCATGTACACACTAGGTATTTAATATTTTTCCATTGAATTGTAATGAACTTTCTATAGTGTTATCCTTCAAATAGAATTTGAGATTAAGGATTCTCACTGTTCTATCTGTATTCCAGTTCTTAGCATGGGGTGTGGGACATAGTAAAGGATTAATAAATGCTTTTTTTTTTCATTCATAATTAACTTTGTTAGACTAAATATGATCAAATGATCAGAATTCAGAACTGAAAAGAGACCTTATAAATATAGTCTAAACTCATTTTACATAAGAAACAAGCATTGAGATGTAAAGTGATCTTTGTCTATGTGGGCCACAAAATTTCAATCGGTAACACAAATTAATGAGGCAGGGCTCCAAGCATGATCAATCAATTAATTAAGAAGTCTGGAGGTCCCTAATCAATTGAGTTCAAAACCTTCCTTATGGTCAAGGAGCCCAGTGCTAAGGGGCTTTTTAGGTCTTGGAGAATCCCTGGGAGGTCCCCTTGTTCTTAGGATTTTTCTTCAAAAGCATGGAAACTACTTGGATTAATCTTAAAAAATGGGAGAACTGCCATGAAGGACTAAGAACGATGGCCATCAGTCACAACCATTTTGTCAACAGGCCTCTCACAGGTCATTAATTATAGGTTTTCATCTATAGGCCATCAATGGCAGGCCATATCAGCGGCATTTTCCACAATCCATCAAACACTAGTGTTTGGCTCTTAAGGTCCAAGAGGTTGTTCTCAAGCAAATCCACTAGGGAGTGGAGGTAGTAATTCATAGGAATGGAGGGTAAGAACTTTACCTGAAATACTATACTTGAAGAAATGTAACTTATTTCAAATTCTACACTTAGGGAAAAGGGTTTAGTACAATGATTAAATAATAATAGCATTCCTAACTAATTAGCTGAAAAATCAAATACAATTAATATAATCATCAATACATCATGGATTAATCATAACTCTTATCCTAATAGCATTAATTAATACAATGAATTCAAACTTAATCTTATTCTGCTTAATTTACAATGAACTGAATAAATGCTGATTAAATTAAGTAGGGGTATCAATATTTTCTTCACACCCAAAGTCACACAACTAGAAAATTTCAGAGCCAAGATAATTATCTAGGTCTTCTGAATCTAACTCTGATCTTTCTCTTGTACCACACTGCCTCAAATGGTTTTATATTAGTTGATCTACTTTCATATGTGTTATATATTACATGGTCCAACCTTGTTCAAGCATAAAATTATTCTACATTTTGACTTTTTGTCTTTTATTCCGCTTGAAATTTAAACTTGAAGAATCTCTAGTCTATCTGTTGATTTAATAGAATATTCATCCCTATAAATGAGATTGCCCATCATTAAAGAAGGGTCATCTCCAGTTGTCTCGATCTATATCTGCCCACTAGACCCAGTTGGCTCTGAAGGGGAAAGTAAGACAGGTGGCCTTGCCCAGCTCTCCCCCACTTCAATTCATCTGCATGTCATAGTATCACCTCCCTGATGTCATGGTGCTCTTCCAGAAAGACAAACATCCCTATGAAATATAAATAAAAATGTTTTTCATAATGAATAAATTCCCTTGGTCTGAAAGTATAAAGCTGGGTTTTTAACCAGTAAAGCCTATGGACCTCTTAGGGTAATGTCTTGTATTATTCTGCCTAAAATAAAACATACATAATCACAAAGGAAACTACTCATGTTAATATAAAGTTATCAAAATAATTTTTAAAAGATAGTTCATGGACTCCAGGCCAAGGACCCTTGCATAAATCATCTTCATATATTAAATGTTTGAGAGCTGACTGGAATCCTAGGATTTCTAATTCATAGGCTCTTGTAAAACTTGAGAATGATTAAGGACAATTGTAGTCTTTGAACTGGAAGGCAGATGAGTAACATGCCAAAGTTCTTATAGGGTCACAAACAGTCTGCAAAGGATAAACAGAGAGGAAACATGGGGACTGCAAGATTTAAGCAGCAGCTGTAGAAAGATGGTATTCTTTTCACTACCCAGGACTTAATGAATAGAAATGGAAAAAGTCGGGACCACAGGCACAACAGGCAAAAAAAAAAGACTTAAAAGGAAGAAGAGAGAAAACAGAAAGTGTCTACAAGTATCACAGAGCAGAAGTTTTGGAGTGAAGCTCTTTAAGGACTAAGGGAAGTTTCAAAAAAAAAAAAAAGGTCTGGTCTATTTTTCTTCCACTTGCCTGTATACTAACACCAGACATTGCAATGTATTCTGTTTGCTTTACATAAATGTTGCCCATATTCTGATTTTCAAACTTCAAACACAAGGCAGCATGGGGTAGAAGCTGGAGAAAACCATACATTTAAATTAAGTCAAAAAGCCAAACCTCAGTTTGAATATTAGAAGTTTTTAGAATTAAGAGCTCTGAGTTGTGATGATATTATTTTCAGTTACTAGGTATTCATTTTTTGAGGAAAGCAGGTAGTATCATGGAAAGAGTACTTGGAGTTGGGAAAACCCAAGTTCAAATCTTGCCTTAGGCTGTTATTATCTATATGATTTTAGGCAAGTCAAATAACCTCTCTCAGATTCAGTTAATATTTGTAAAATAGAAACAACAGCTCCTACTTCTCAGAATTGTTGTAAGGATTTACTGAGATATGTAAAGTACTTTGTGAACTTTAAAGTAGTACATAAATGGCATTATATAAAGCTATATATAAATATATATAACCTACATCATTATTATTATTAGCTATTATTTTCAATTGATACAGACTCAATAAAATTGCAGAGGGGATTACATAGACCTTAGGGCCATTATATTGCTCCTGGGCTAAAAAGTGAGCTAATAGTTGTGACAGAGTGATTGATTAAATCACCAGAGAGAAATATAATAAAAAGGAAGAAGACTTCCCAAAGGAAAGATCATTCCTTAAACCACAAAGTCATATAGGAGCCACTAAACTATATATAAAAATCCTTGAATCCTAAATAGTGTGACTTGGAGAACCACCCATTAATATTATTTTTATTCTATCTTATTTTTATTTATATTGTCAAAGATATTCCAATTGCATTTTAATCTGATTCTGTTATACTAAGAATCTAGGCATTTTTTGACATAGTACTCCCTCCCCCCATCTCCATTTTCTTTTTTTAGTTATATGCTTCCTAGATATCCCTTATTCTATTTCCCATTCTTGAAATTTGTGTTATATCCTGTGTGTACGCACTGTGCGAATGTCAATTGCTTTTTGGTTGATATACAGATTTGATTGTTTAAAGATGATGGTATTCAAAGACTTGCAACCATGTAGAATTATCAGAAGAATATTGGTAGTTTCAAAAATTTGGGTTTATATCAAGTAGCAACATGGGATTATTTCGCATATGGCAGTTTCCTAAATGCTGTCCAGCAAACTCATTCTCCTATTTAATTCTGGGTCCAATTCATCTCTTTTCAGGGCATATGGTGTAGATCAGAAAGACTTGGGAATTCTCCAGTTCTGCCCCCAACCAGGCAGAAGGAGGAGGCAGAAACGATCATGTATCAGCCTGCCAACTCTACCCTTCATAGCTACATTCATACCTACCAGCATTATTTTAATTGACACATTAATAACTTTTTTTAGTTAGAAAATCACATTCTCCAGCATCCCTACTCTACTCCCATACCAAGGGAATAAATTGTTTAATATAAATGGTATAATAATTTAAAAAATAGTTTAGCATTAGCTATACTTGTAATGATTGCATAGCATGCGAAGTCTGGGATGAATAAAAGTTTGGAAGCACAACCCTAAATACTACACAACCTTTCTCCAATATTGAATTATTTTTCTTCTACAATCCTATTCAGTAGTCACATGCTAATTCATGTTAAAGAATAATAACTAAAGGTCCATTATGAATGAACAAATATAATATAGAGACTTTAAAATGAATCAATGACTTAAATGTTACCTCAAAACAAATAGCACTGACTTAACTTTTTTTTTCAAATCAGGGAATATTTATAAAATAATACTCCAATTACAGACAGATGGGTGAATCAGTAAAGAAAATACAGAAGCTAGAGCTAGAAAGATCTGAGTTCAAACAGGGCCTTAGACACTTACCAACTGTGTAATTGATCCTGAGCAAGTCACATTACTTTTGTCTGCCTCAATTTCCTCATCTATTAAATGGGGATAATAATAGCATTTACCTCTCAGAGCTGTTGTGAGAATAGTGTTATATTTGTAAACTGCTTTCTAAATCTTAAAGTGCTATGTAAATGTTCACTATCTTATTATTTTGAACAGCCCAGATTCAACCTTCTCTTTAATCAGTACGTCTATAATGTCATTACTCCCAAGTTCTGTTCAGATGTCAACTCATCCCACACCTTTGTATGTCATGTCATTCTTATTCTTGTTTGTTGTCCCGTATCTCCAACACAGAAAGTTTACCACACATTCTGGTGTAGTTCTTGTAAATCTTTTTTTTTTTCCTTTTCTGTCTTCCTTTTTCTTCTTTTGTATTTTATTCTAAATAAATATTAAGATAAAAACTAAACAAAAAAAACAGGATGTCATGGGGATGGGTGCTACCTCCAGTAAAATAGCCTCTCTGTAACTTCATAGATTGTGGGATCATTGATTCAGAGCTGGAAGAGAACCTTAAGGTAGTTTAGTGCAGCCTTACTTAAAATCACATAGGGTACTAACGAGTAAAGTTAAGATTTGAACCCAGGCCCTCTGACTTCAAACCTATTATGAAACTATCACTTTTATTACCAAGTATTGTTTCAAAATGTTATTTCTGAATATTTTAAACTTTATTATATAGTTTCAAGACTATGTAATAGATATCACCTCCTGGTGATGAGTCTTTCTATAACTTAGATATATTGCTGGTCCTTGCTCAATAGACTAAGTCACTACCAGAACTATATTGAAAGCCATCCCAGCATGGAAGAATCTGATAGAAGGTTATAACTTAATGGTACAAACTTTGAGAACCCAGGATCACCTCAAAAATGCTCTAAAGCATCGAGGAGAACCTCTGGAGAATCTAATTTCATCTGCTTTTATTCCTTAAAGCCAATAGGATGAGATTTCACCTCATCTTGCCCAGATCCTTTCCTTCCTATCACTTCCCAATCATCTCCTTACCATGCTGGCCACACTCCAACTATCACTCTTACCTGTTCTCTCACACACACACACACACACACACACACACACACACACACACACACACACAAATACACAAATACAACATATTTTGGACTCTACCTCTGAATCCTTTGAATTCCTTTATGTCTGATGGTCCCCAGATCAGGCCTCCATACCAATTCTAAGCTATCTCCTCTCCATGTCACCCCATATTCTTTCTTTTTATTGCCTTCTCCCAGTTAGAACATAAGTTCCTTGAGGATCATATTTTTCTTACTTTTTATTTGTATTCCCAGTGCTATACTGAACATACTCCCTGGAGTACAGTAAATGTTAATCAATGTCATCTATCATCTAGCTAATTTATTTATTCTCTCTCCTTTTCTCTCCTTCTCCTTCCCTTTCCTTCTTTCTCCTTCTTCCTCTTCCTCCCTCTCTTCTTCCTTCTCTCTCTCTCTCTGACCCTGTGTGTGTGTGAGTGTATCTCTGCCTCTCTCGTGTGTCTCTGTCTCTCTCCCCCTCCATTGGTCTCTGTATATCCAACTATATCCTAACTACTATCCACCTATCAGTTGTCTCCCTGTCTATCTATGTATCCATCTGTCCATCCCCCTATCCATTCATCTAAATCTTTTACCAATATATCTCTCCATCCATCTACCTTGATTACTCTTTTACTTAATATTTTTTTCATTACTCAATTAGGCTACTTTATGACACAATTTCTATATTCTCTAGTTATGAAGACTGTATCTTCTACATCATTAATACCCTCCATGAAACTTAGACCAGTACTAGACACATGAGAAACATTCTAAAACATGTGGTGATTGAATAAATGAATAAGGATTCCATACAAGTTTTCAAATAAGAATAAAATTTAAAAGCCCTCTGTAAAAGATCACAAATCTGGAATACTAAAATTTAACTTTAGCCTCCTTCCAGTTCATTCCCCAAAGTGCCTGGCAACCCATCCCTTAGAATCAAAGAAGGGAGATTTAGAATACAGGGTAAAGAGGGTTAACTCTCAACAAAAGTCTAAATCATAGAAGAAACATGAGAGAAAAATTAAATCAACATCAAAACATCCGTGCTTTCTCAGCTTTGTGAATGTCACATTAAAAAATCCTTTCCCCACTCCCTGCCCTTTATTTGAGAAGTTGTGGCTGCATTCTAAATAATTTTTGCATGAAAATCATTCCATACATGAAGACAGCAGACACTGGAATCTAGTCCAGCTATGAGTATGGATTTGATTGTTTCTGAGGAGTGACAGGTTCTGATTTGCTCTAGAGCAGAGGATGCTTTTTAAAGAGCCAAATGAGGTAAAGCAAGTCATAGGTAAACCTAAGAAGTAGTCCATATTCTCTGCCCCTTAAATCCCATTCTGTGCCCCCTCTTTCTGTCATCTTTTCTATCCCCTTTGGAATCCATTTCTGTCCTTCCAGCAGATAAAACTCCATTCACTGTCCTCCTTAACTATACACACTCCATCTCAGCAGCATCTCACTCCATGTCCTGGACCTTTCCTAATCTTTCCCCATGATCAAACTGAACTTCACTGAAGTTCCATTGTTACCATTCTCTTAGAATTCTGCTTGGTAGACAATTCACCGATCTAATAATCTAATTAACTAAAGTGGTTCTCAAGTATTCTGTTGGGGTCTATTCCCTTTAAAGAAAATCTCAGTAGAATATTTCTTTATAAGCTTTCAAAGTTATTTTTAAAAGGCCTTTTACAAAATAGCACAAAACTAATTTTTTCACCATCAGTTTTATTCTGAACACAACAGTAGCACACTATATTTAGTGAGAGTGATTTGGTTATTTGTTTTCCATAAGTATTTTTTCCTACTTCATGACTTGGAGGGGAGCCTGGGTTCTAAAAGCTAGACCAGTGGAATGCAAGCTCTGGACTTATAATACAAGCTTAGCAATGGATTACCTCTCTGTCATCTAAGAAGCTACCTGGTTAAGTTTAGTTTCATCTTGAAATGAATTTTTCAATTATAGATCAAAAGACTCAGTATCTTTTAAACTTCTTTCTCTATTTTAAAAAATTGACACATTTCTTCATTCTAGTGTAAAAGATATGTGAAAGCTCTATATCCACTCTAGAAACTCTTTCATCTATAAGTATGTGAATATTCTGTATTCTGTCTTCAATTCAATTGTTTCAGTTGTGTCCAACTTTTCTTGACCCCACTTGGGGTTTTCTAGGCAAAGATACTTAAGGGATTTGTAATTTCCTTCTCCAACTTATGTTGCAGATGAGAAAACTGAGGAAACTGAGTTAAATGATTTGCCTAAGGTCACACAGTTACAGAAAACTAGGGACTTTATTAGTATTTCTCTTTATTACATAAGTTGCCATAACAGTAACATTTACCCCATAGTCATCTGTTACATAGTCTTAAAACTAATAAAATCTAAAACATTTAGCAATGATATTTTATAACAATACTTAGCAATAATCATTTTTAAAAAGTAATATTTTCATAATAGGTTTGAAATCATAGGGCATGAGTTCAAATCTTAACTCTATTATTTAGTACCTTCTGTGACTTTAAGTGAGTTTACTTCTCTACTATAGTTTCCTCATATATAAAATGAGTTTGGACTAAATGACCTTGAAGTTCTCTTCCAGCTCTGAATCAATAACCACATGATCTATGAAGTCACAGAGAAGATGCCATCTGTTACTGAAGTTAGCACTCATTCCCATGACACCTGTCTTTCTTTTGTTTTTGTCTTCATATTTATTTATTTAGAACAAAATACAAAATAAGAAAAAGAAAGACATAAAAGAAAAAATTTAAAAAGAAAAACAAAAGAAAACATTGTCATGTGCCCAGCAGCATATCAGGAAGGATTCAAAATATGTAACAATAAATTTTCCTTTAAATTCAATATAATATATATTATTATGTATAATATATATTATTATGATATATTATATAATATATATTATCATATATAATATAGTAATATATAATAATAAAATAAGTTGTATTTTCATGACTGTCAATCTTTTCTTTGCTTCCTTGTAAATTATTCTTTTGTTATCTGCTGCATACTTTTTACTTTATTCTTTTTTCCCCTTTTCATGCCTTCTACCTTGAGTCAGCATTTTGTGGAGAAACTGTTACAGTTGGGTAAGTTTCACTTTTTAAAATTTAAGAATTTTGTTTTTTAATTTGTTATTTTTTTTGTCAATTCCTTTGTAATCTTGCATGGGATTGTATTGAAAATGTTGATAGCCAACACATTGTACATTACCAGTCTTTGGACCAAACTGGAGAGAAGCTTTGGGTTTATTTGCATTTTAGTCATTTGGGTGGGAGTTGGAATAGATTTTGTGTTAGATCAGGGTTTGTTTACATTTGCTTCATGGTTGATCTTGATTATTAACACTTGCTTTTATCTTCTTTTCAAATATCATGAGTTTAATCAGTTATCATAATGTGTATTGATACTAATCTACTGGATTTTTAAAATCTCATTTCTAATTTCTTTCTTTCATTATTTATTTGTTTATTTAATATAGCTTTTTATTTACAAGACATATACATGGGTAATTTTTCAACACTGACACTTATAAAACTTTCTATTCCAAATTTTCTCCTCCTTTCTCCCACCCCCTCCTCTAGATGGCAGGTATTCCATTACATATTAAAATGTTTTTTAAAGCTCTTTAAAATGATTGATGTTGAAATGTGTAAACCTAGAAAACAACTTACAACATGTGGGGGGAAATCAACATTGTTAGACTTGAGAACTCTGATCCAATGGAGTGACTGAACATGATTTCTTCAAATGACTGAGGATAAAGTAGGCAGCCTACTTCTGGGAAAACAGGGATTTATATTTGCTCCTGGAGCCAATGAGGAAACACTTCAGTTTATTGGAAGGAAGAAATAGTTTGATGAGATCTGAGCTTTAAGAAAGTCATTTTGGCACCTAAGATGTCAATGGGTTGGAAAAGGAGATGATGTAGGAAACCAATTAGAAGATTAACACTCCAAGCAAGAAATTTTAAGGATCTGGACTTTGTGAGATGGATAGCTGTGTGATTAGAAAGAAAGAGATATATAACAGAGATATAAGTAAGGTAGAAAGAAGATCTGGCAACAGAATGAATATGTCAAGTGAGTAAAACTGAGGCCTCAAAGATCACATGGAAGCTATGAGCCTGGGTGACAGGAAGGATGCAATCAGTAATATTTTTAATGGATGATATTTTGTTGTGCTCATGACCTTTGTCAGTTAATATGTGAAATTTAATAAATGTTTTCTATTCACAATTCACAACAGGAGTTAGAAATTTGAGAGTCTTTGCTTGATAGGTTATGGAAAGAATATTTTTAAAGATTACAATAATTGATATGAAACACTTAAAATTTAAATGTTAATGAAGTTCTTTGCATGCATTCTGTCATTTGAATCTCACAGTAAAGCAGTGCAATGAGATCAACTTAACAAAGATTTATTAAGTGCCTACTACATGCCTGGCACCATACTAAGTTCTGGGGATATAAAGAAGGCTTAAAAAGGTCCCTGCTTTTAATGAACTTAAAATCTAATGGGGTAAGTACTGAAAGTATTTAATATTCCCATTTTATAGCTGAATAAACAGATTTCTAGGGTTTAAGTGAAATAAAGAGTAATAAAAAATAACTTAGTCAGTTTTCTTTTCTTTTATGGTGGAGGGGGTGTTAAGTGACTTGCCCGGAGTCATACAACTAGTGTCTAAGGCCAGATATGAACTGAGGTCCTCCTAACTCTAAGGCTGGTGCTCTTTCTAATGGATTTCCTTCCTTCCTCCCTCCCTGCCTCCTTCCCTTCCTTCCTTCCTTCCTTCTTTCCTTCCTTCCTATTTCTAAATTGTGAAGGATGTATAATCATATTATCTTCTCAAATGCAGGACAAACATGAACAATTCTTTTTTTTTCCCCACAGAGTTTTGACTTGACAAGCTATTGGGTTTTTTCCATCCCAAGATCTATGATCCCTTATAAAAGCACTACTTTCCAGCCTTTAATTAGTGGTTGGAGTAAGCATCTCCAAGATCTCTTCCAAATATACCATCTTCTGGTTCATTTCTTAAATCTAAATTATATTTTCTAATTTTTAGAAAATTTAATTCTCTCCTCTGATGAAATTCACATCAAAGTGATCGAGTATCAGTGAATATGATGACTTCATTTAGAGCATCTTATCAAGTTCTACATGGAACTTCACTCTTCCTTTTCTGCAATGCATGATGACACTTAAGCTACAACTACCTCCATGGTATGTTTATGTGTTTGTATGGAGTTTTTTTCCCCATATGTCAATCATATGCACTATAAGAACAAATGATCAAGGATTCAAGAAAATCCTCTTTCATTTTTATTGTTTTTAGGGCTGATGAAGTGATCTCTGCCAACTCCTTTGGTTTTACAAGTTATCCTTCCATTCATTTGAAACTGCCTTATATTTTATGGTTTCATTTATAAGAATGTTATTATCATTATGGTTGAGTTTCTCTAAATGTCTTTGATATAGGGCCTCTCAACCTGGGTCCATGACCTTAAAAAAATTTTGGTAACTCTATTTCATTATAAGTAGTTTCCTTTGAAATACCATTTGTTTTATTTTATACATTTAAAAATATTATTTTGAGAACAGGTAAATAGACTTCCTCAGATTGCCAAAGAATATATAGGCTTTCCCAGACACTCCATGGATATATCATCATTTTGATCATTGACAATAATCTCATAATTAGAGGGCAAGGAGTTATTTTGTTTATAGCAAGTGTAAAAATAATTTGGTTTTGTAATTTCTCCCTCTCTTTATTTCTACTTTGCTGTCATTGCTGCCAAAGTAGAAAAGTGCTTCATAGAACTCATGACTGCTTGTATTTTTATCTATTTCAAAGGTCACCTGGCTAAACTTCTTTACTCAGAGACCATGTTACTGATAATGATAATGCTCTCCATATTTAGTCAAACAAGTTCTCATACAGTAGACATGATCTGTCCCTTACACCATACTCAAAGCTTTTCCAGTATGGTAGAACAAGCCAGAAATTGAATTCTTCCATCATAACCTTTGAAAACCCAAGGTCAGTCATTCACATGACACTTTGGAAGAATAAAGTGAGGATTTTTTGATCATGTTAAAAAGACCTAGAATGGGAATTACATAAAAACTTAAAAAAAAACTATAACTATATTTTACATTAATATGATTGCATTATATTTTAATTTATATATTTTATGTATCTGTATATTTTATTTTATACATTTAAAAAATTATTATGAGAAAGGATCCAAAGGTTTCATCAGATTGCCTAGGCAGTTGGTCCATCACACATAAAAAAGGTTAAGAACCCCTAATTCAGAAAGATTTCAGTTTCTTGAGGTAGATTATTTATAAGAAGATTTTTAGAAGTACATGGCAAAGAATGGAGCAGAATGAAAAACCATGGGTAGACTAAGATTTAGACTACATGAGAATACAAGCAAGTGATCTATGAAATGTAACATTAAATACTTATTATATTAAGTATTGAATTTTATTTCACAAAATCCTATAAATCTTGATCACAAAGGATCTCTGATAACATCTATTCCAAGCATTATATTTTATAGTTAAGGAAATTGAGGTATAGGAAGTTAAATCATTTTCTAAAGATTACAATGATGGTGAATTTCAAAGAGATTATATGGCAGTTAATCCCAAGTCTGTATTAAATTGTAGAACAGAACTGAATTAGTATATATTCCATTCTTTGTTGTATGGCATATTGAGTTATGTAACACCATTTTATAGGATGCAAGAGGCCATGTTATGATTCTATTTATATTTCTTACATGACCAGTTCTACCCATTTGTTGAACCTAAAGTCTCTTAGTTATCTCGAATCATCATTTATTTTCAGCCAAAGTCATAAATGATATGTTTGAATTTCCAGAGGATGTGTTGAATTTTGTACATCTTGCATTGGTCATCAAGGACCAGGACTCAGTTGAGTTTTCCACAATAATAGTTACAATTAAGGGATAAGACTTGCCTAAATAATCACAGACTTGGATAACTAAAAGAGGCCTCAACAGCATCTAGTTCATCCCATATACAAAAGGTGTTATAAAAATAGTGATGAAATCTGTGACTTAAATTTTCATTAAACCCTGATGATCTGTGGCAAGTTCTATTCTCTGCCATATTTTATAAGCAGATAAAACAGCCAACAAAATTAAATAAATTATTCAAGATCATATTCTAGCCAATCTTCAATAATTAACTAAAGAATTGGTAACTTTTTGGATAATACAAATCTCAAAATGGATTAATTTTTTTAATTACAATTACCGAGTTGGATTATCTAATTCAAATGAACTGGAAAATTGCCATATTTTCACTTTATTCTACATTATCTAGTCACATGTTGTGTGGCCATGAGTCACAAGATACCACAGTTGCTAAAGTTATGAAACTGAAAGCCAACCAAAGGGCTTGATATATGTATGAATGTTTTATGAAAGCATGTGGGCCTATCATGTGATAGTGGTTAGGGATAATGCATGTGTAGATGCACCTACACTATAGAAAGAAGGAACAAAGAAAGGAAGGAAAGAAGGAAGGTAGAAAAGAAGGAAAAAATAAGAGATAACGAATAGATAGATAGCATTTATTTAGAGCTTACTGTGTACAAAGCAATATGCTAAACCCAAGAGATACAAATAAAAACAAATTGGTCCCTACACACAAAGAATTTTCCTTTTAATGGAGAAGGAAAATAGATAAAGAAGAACTAGAAGTTGGAAGAGAGGACAAAGGTTGATGGTAAAGAGGTAGAAAAGTCTGGAGAATGAATAAAGTTGGGAATAAAAGGGAACATGGCCTCATGCTTTTCCATGATTTGGACTAAAAGAATCACGAATCTATAGAACAGATTTCATGATGGAGGCATCTCTAGGAAAAGACCTAGAGAAAGGACTTTCTTTTGAATAGACACCTTGTGGAAGATTTACAGGAGGATATGGACAAAAGTCACCCAAGTTATGATCTGCATTATTGAAAGGAACACCTCTAATTCTGAGATCACAGATCCTTTGATGAGACATCAACTAAAGGCAGAGTCAGCAAACACCTACAAGAATCCTGGATTTTAGCCTACAGAATACAATATCTAAAAGAGTTCTTACAACAACTATAGGCTTCTTACAATGGGTTCTGTGGTTCCCTAAAATGGATTACATCCTGATAGAGGAAAAGTTAAGATGTGAGAAAATGAGTAGGGTTATTGAATGAATATGAAGGATGTTTCAAGATAAATAGGGAGGAGCTGACAAATTTTAAAGGTAAGTATCTACTATGAGACATAAATCTTAGATATAAAACATTAAATACATTTTTATGGACTATTTGTGAACACTTTTGTTGAGGGCTTTAGCTGAAAATGTTTGGGGATTCCTATAATTAGCTGGCATGAACCGCCTCTGTCTTTATAATCAAAACATTTTCAGATTAATTTCTATAGGAAATAGCCTCCAGAAAATACCCATTGAGATTTGCACATATGTGGTTTTCAGACAGTGGGAGCATGAACCTTACTTAGTATGGCATATATGCTGGAAATTAGGAACACACCTTGCATAGTGGTTAGTCATCATGTTAGAGACATTGTAACAGTGCCAAGATTTTAGTGGCAGTGAGCCAACCAGCATAGACGGAGAAAGAGAGAAAGCGTATTACTATTTCAGAAAAAAGGAAGGGTGTCTGCCAATTCCTCATAATATCCATTCTGAAAACAATGAATTTGTCCATGAAAAACGATCATTTGTCATGCGTGAGTAACCCAAACTCAGAGTTTCAAAACATCTACCAGACTCCTACATCTGTTAATAAAAGACTTTTTATGCTTTCTCTTGGATGAAATACATCTTAAAGTAACAAACACTGAGGCATCTTATGCAATAAAGCAATAATAAAACATGATAAATTATATTTCAAGAACATTAATATTTAACACGACTTCTTAGAGCTCCAACTTTTAGGTGACTCCTGGCTTGAAATGTATATATTCATCAATAACAAATAATGTCATTGAATAGGATAAAATTCCTGGAGGAACATGAATGTGCATTATTGGATGTCCAAGCACTAACTTCTTAGCATCACATCCATCCATCAATAATTAAAGATTTATTAAGCAAGCACCTACTGTGTGCCAGCATTATGCTGAGAACTAGAGCTTATAGTCTAATGGGGGGTTTAAGAAATAATCCTACATAGGATAAATATGAAATATCAGTGGGAAGGCACTAGAATTAAATGAGGTTGTTAAAGGGTTCCTGGAAAAGATGGGATTTTAATTAGGAAGGAATTAGGAAAGAACACTCCTTCTTAAGAAGGGAAGCTAGGGAACACTCCAAGATGACTAACCACCACTCTACTTGTCTTCTGACTTTCATGTTGCTAATAAGTATATTTATTTTCCATATTCACTTTGAACAGCATACATTTCTATTTGCTAAATGTCTGGGGTTATTTTGGATTTTTTACTTTCCCCTTTTATTAGGGGTGGAAAGTAGAGCAAGTCATAAAACTTTATGATTACAGAAGGACTAAAAATTCTGTTCTTCACATAAAATTTGTATTTTGTAAATGGGACCTGAAAAGCAAAAGGGAAATATCATCCCTCCTTTCTAATAACATAGACAAAGCATGATATAATGGAGAGAGTGTTGGACAAGAGTACCCAAGTTTAATTCTCAGATCTAACACTGGCATTGGCTATAGAATTTAGCCTCTCATTTAAGCCAGTTTCCTCATTTTTAAAATTCATCAAATATTAAGTTCCTACTATGTTTAGGTACTAGGGGTAAAAATAAATAAATAGATTTATCTGCCTCAACATGTTTACAAATAACATATTACATATAAAACATTTTAAGCCATGAGGTAGCATGATGTGAAGTATACATGCCAGCTATTTTTATTTTATTAATTACCATTTCAAAATCTCTTCCTAAAAACTATTTTTTCCTCTGTGTGTATTTGCCTGTTTTTCTGAGAACAAGAGTAAATAATGTCCGTGGCAGTAATGGTGGTTGTGGGGAGATGGTTATGATGATAGTGATGGAGGTGGTTGTGGTAATGGTAATGATGGTGATAATAGTGGTAGTGGTTGTGGCAGTAGCAGTGGCAGTAGTGAGCAGGAGAGGAATAGTGGGGGAATTATTTAAAACTCTTCCCATCTAGACTGTTGACAACAATTATATAAGGGGGCAATTCTTTCTTTCACCTTATCTCAAAAGTGTGGGTGACTGAAGGCAGAAATCTGGGTTTCTGCTTTCTTCTTTGTTATTCTTAGCTACTTAAAGCAATATGAACTCAAAGAATTTCCTCTTGTAAAGAATAGTCTGTTCTTTAAGGACACACACACACACACACACACACACACACACACACACACACATACTCTATCTTGCATCTGTTTAAGTAAAAAAAAAGTCTGCTAGAAAAATAACAAATATGTGTCATGCTCTGAGCCTTATGAAGCTCTTTAGATACTATCTCATTTGAGTTTAGTGTCTACTTTATGAGAGTATCTAGGAATTAAGGATAAAGAAAATCTGTGAATCAATGGTCTTGTGGTTGATACAAGAGAGTGTTCAGAAAAAAAGACAAATCAAGAGGAAGAAGGGCCTCAGGTCTATGCCATAAGATTATTGGTTGAAGGAACTGTGAGGATTAAACCTAAAAAGAAATCTCAGAAGACATAACCATCATAGTATTTTAGATTTGAAAGTGGAAGTATCTTAAGGGTCCTTGACTCTATCTCCCCTCAATTTTGAGATAAGGAAAATGAATTTAAAGAAGTTAAATGATTGGCTCAGGGTCACGCAGCTAGTAAGAAGTATCTAAAGCTGAATTTGAACTTAGGTCTTCTTGATTCTAGGCCCATCATCTTATCCACTATGCCACCTTGTGGTCTTAGAAGCCACTGCTAGGAACAATGGGTCAAAGTGCAAAGAGGAAAGTTAGACTTGATATAAAAGCAAACCCCCTTAAAATTTTGTTGTTGTTTCATTTAAATCAAATTTGACTTCTCATGACCCTATTTAAGATATTCTTGGCTAAAATACTGAAGTGGTTTTCCAGTTCCTTCTCCAGATCATTTTATATAGGAGAAACTGAGGCAACAGGGCTAAGTAACTTGCTTAGGGTACACAGCTAAGAAGTTTCTGGGGCCAGATTTGAATCCAAGTTTTCCTGACCTCAGGGCACTGTCCTAAAAATGAGAGTTATTCTACAGAGGAATGAGATGTCTTAAGAGAAAGGCGTTTTCATCTCATAGGAGGTATTTGAGAAGAGGCTAGATAACCACTCACCAGATAATTTGTGGTGAAGATTTTTGTTCAGAAAGTATGAGTGAGCCTTTGTATAGTGGTAAACATTCCTGCTACCAGAGAGGTTGAGAATGAAAGAGTTCTGAATTCTGAACACTAAGTTCAGCATCAATGTGATGAATTTCTGAGAGTAGAGAAGGCCACCTGACTGCCTAACCAGCCAAGTCAGAAATAGGACAGGTAAAAGCTCCCATGATAATTAGTGATTGGGTTAGGGCCTTGAATGGCTACTAACCCTCCAACCTGGACAAGCTAGGGAGACCTTACACCAAGACACACACATTCACAAATCCAGAATAACTAGGTTAGACTAAAAGGCTATTCTTGACTTCCCCAGATCAGTTATTCAGTGTTGAATGCAGAATCTGAACCAGGTCTTCTGTCTTCAGATCTAGACCTCCATATTCTAGCCATTATCCACCATGACTTAGTTGCCTTTTCATCATAGAACTTCCTTCAGTGCTTTGGAACTTCCTTACTCTGGAACATCCCTCTGCCATGCCATTTCCCTCCTCCCATTGGTGCGTTCCTTCTAGGAGCCTCCATTCTGGGATCAGCTATGCTTCATCCCTCTCCTGGCTGTCCTTCTGATGCTTTATGATCCTGAAAAGAAATCTTCATTCTCAATCACACTTTCTAGTTCTACTTTTTTGTGTTGTCTTACCTTATTGAAATGCAAGCTCCTTGGAGGCAAGGGATTTTTCCTTATATTTATACTACCAGAACTTAGAACAGGATGTGACACATAGTGCTTAATAAATGTGTATTGCCTGCATTTAGGAACTTGAGACTCTTTTATGCACATTAATAGAAACCTAGAAAAGAGTCTGCTTACTTGGAGGCAAAATGAGAGAAGTTTGAACCTAGACTATATAAGCCCAGAGCTTGGGGTTCTGGTCTATATGCTTAAATATATATATATATATATATATATATATATGTGTGTGTGTGTATGTGTGAAAAAAAGCCACAGACATATCCGTTCCTGGAAAGCAATATTCTTTATATAGGATTCCAAAATCTACAGGGCACAGGAGATCTTTTAAATAACCCAGTGATATTTAACAACAAAAACCATTATGTACTGTCTGCAAGAAAGACCAATGCCTTTTGAGACTTTAAAATGAAGTAATATACTTAAACTTCACATTCCCTAAAATCTGAATAAGCTTTCAATATACAGATTCATTTCCAAATAGTACCATGTCTTAAAATAGGAGGGATTGCTTTCCTTCTTGGAGAAATAGTGAAATCAGGACCAAGAGAAAATGTTCAACTGTTTGAGATAAGAGAATTGTGTGGAAGATGGATTTGATCTGTTGGGTTTGGTCACAGGGGATAGGATGAAGATTGTATAAACAGAAAAAAAGCAGTTAGGTTTAATTCTTAATAGGGAAAACTGCTCAGACAGAGAAATGACTGCCACAAGATGTAGTGATTTCTCTCTGCTCTTACCTTACCACCATTTTACATTATGAGGAAAAAGAACCTCAAAGAGATTGAATGATTAGTGTAGCAAATAAGTGTCTGAAGCAAGATTTGAATTCAGGTCTTCCTGATTCCCAGTTCAGCCACTGCTCTAAATCTCTGGTATTTGTAGGGGGATGATAGGTGTGCTGCTTCTAAATCTCTGGTATTTGAAAGTGGATTAAGAGCATGACTTCAAGACATTGGAATGATAAAAGGTCAGAAATGATAATGAATCAATGAAATGAAATGAAAAATCTCTCCCTAAAATCTTCCTCCTTGGGAAGGATTATATGAAATGATAGAGAGCAAAGAAAGCAGGAACATGATGATCCCAGGGAAATAAAGAAAAAAAATGGAAGATTTAAGAATTCAGATCAATACAATGCCGATTGTAACATCAGAGGACTATTAGAGGTGATGGACAACCAATGAAGAGCAAAATATCAAGTGTCAGACATGATCAATGTACAAGGTACACGTCTCTACCAATGTGGAGAGTTGTATGCAAACACCAGGCTTGAGCCCTGGATAACAGCTGACTTATTTGGCATAACTGTACTTCTCTGCTGCAGAGAAGACTTCTGGGAAGAGGAGAGGTCATGAGGAAATAATAGCAGCATAAACAAAAGCCTCAGCAAAACATCTTAAAAATTCATTATCTCATGTCTTTATTTCAATAGGACTAACATCTATGAGATAAGAAAACAATTCTCTGTGTGCTAAAAAAAACATAATTAAATTTTATATGTAACATTTAATACAAGAGGCTGTTAACACCAAAAGAACCTCAAGCTCCTTGACCACTGTCTTATCATAAATTGTATTTTGAAAATGAATAAAGTAACAAAGCTGAGTAACATAAAATAATATAGATTCTGTTCTTTCTTGCTCTTCAAATAGTTTTTTTTTTCCCCTTTTGGATGCCCAGCCATGGAGAGAAGATCAGGTAGTATGTCATGGAAATTACTTATTCCATTGTATACAGAATATAAAATAAACATAAAATAAAATATAAACATATTAATATATGTATATATGTGTATATATACATATATATAAATAAAATAACATCTCACATTCCCATACACCTTCATGGTGTATGATGTAAAAGGGCTTTATTTTAATATTTCATATATGCATATTACATATATGTATATGGTATATATTACCTCATGTAATCTTTACAACAATTTTGTATGATGTGTGCTATTATATTAAAAATAAGGAAGCAAAGTCTAAAAGAGGTCAATTGATCTGCCTAGAATCACATAGCGACTATGTGCTTGAGGTGGGATTCAAACTCAAGCCTTTCTAACTCCAAGCTCAGAGTTCTATCTTGCAATTTCTCAGTTAAATGTCTTTCTTAAGGACCAGGTCTTAAAAACCAAATCATTCCGGCTCTCATTGATTGGCCAACGATGGATCTCAGGCCAAACCTCATTTGATTTTTTGACCCTGATTGGCTCAAAATGAAGATAAATAGCCATTGTTTTTGTTTTGAGCAGAAACCTCGAAGGTTTTCCCTTGTAGATTGATTTTTTTTTTTTTTACCAGATAAAAGAGGCCATTTTTTGCTTCATTTCTCATCACTGAATGGGTGTTGCCACAATCAGAGACCTGTTAAAGATCTTAGCTTAAAAAGGCCAAAATTTCCCTTTGCATCTACTTCCATCTCTAGGTATCCTGTTCTATATCTTGTCATTGACCTACAAGGCTCTGGTGGAGAAAATGAGGCTGGTGATTTTGCCCAGCCATTCTTCACTTCAATCCAATTCACTTGCATGTCACAGCATCATCTCCCTGAAATCACGGTCCTCTTCCAGAATGAAGGACAAACAGTTACCTCACTAAAGTTAGATATTTTCAGGCAAATTTTTCAGTCACACACAAAAGAAAATATGTTTGATAAAGCATAATGTTGCTTTTTTAACTTTCCTGGGCCTTAATTTCCCCATCTATAAAATAAAGGGACTAGACTTGACATCCTCTAAGGTCCCTTCCATCTCTTAGTCTGTGATCCCCTACTTCTGTGACTTCTGAAAGATCAATTAATAGGGTAGCAAGGGAAGTAGTTATGCCAGCCTGTTATTCTCATTTCTGCAATTCCCATAGAATTCTCTCCCTTCTTAACCCCTCCCCTCCCCCACCCCAGGACTGCAACAACCCAGAGGGCACAAACAAACATAGAAACCAGAAATACTGAACTCTTTTCTAAGCAACATCTGCATCTGAAATAAGGAAAACCCCAAACCCACTAGTATGTAAATTTTAATGATGCAGATCCAGACTGAACATTTCTTATATGCCAGTGTTGTCTCCAGAAGTGCAAAGGTAACTGGGTCCCAGGAGGCCACCCCCAAGAACGCCCACAGGCTGTGAGGTCACAATCAGAGCTTTTTCACTATATGAGTATTCTCTTTTATGGGGCGTTTGTTTAAAAATGTAAGCAATTTCTCAGACGGAACATCTGAGTAACTCAGAAAAGGTCACTTTCTCCCCCAAATTTAGTTACTTTACCCTCACATTCACATTGTACTCTGTGGAAGTGTTCATTGTTAGTTTCTGCACAGCGGCATTTTAGGCCGTGAGGGCCCCAAAAGTCATGTGCTTGTACACTTTGGCAGCCAACCCAGAACCAAGACCCAACCCAGAAAGTAGGAAACCTTCTCACCTTGGGCTGGGATTTGTCCAGTACCTGCTAGGACACATAGTGTAAGAAAAAGGAGCAGGGCTTTCCTGAAAAAGAAAAAGGAAAAGGAAAAATTACTCTTTTTTGGTCAAATATTTACATTTTTAACATTCAAATTTTTAATTCAGAAATTGGAAGGAAATGGGCCCTTTAATAATGATAATATTGGCCAGTAGTTTAATCTTGTCTGACACTGTGATCCCATTTTGGGGAGTTTCATTATCCAAAGATAATGGAGTGGCTTGCCATTTCCTTCTCATTTTACAGAAGAGGCAAAACCTTAGGCAAACAGGGTCACTTTCACAGCTAATAAGTAACTGAATATGAATTTGAACTCAGGGCCTCCTGAGTTACTTCAGACCTGGTACTCTATCCAGAATGCCACTTAACAGCCCTTATAATAATAGTAATAATAATAGTAGCATTTGTATCCCAAGTTTACAGAGTGCTCTACATATTATTCCACTTGAATCTCATCGTACTTTTGTTACCATTTTTCAGATGAAGAAACTAAGATAGAGAGAAGTATGATTTCTAGAGTCACATATCTAGTAAGTGCCTGAAACAGAATTTGAATTCAGGTCTTCTTGACTGAAGTCCAGCACTCTGGCCACTGAAACATCTAGTGACTTTCATTAACAACAACAACATTAACAAATTAACACCAAACAACTACAAAGCAGGGAGAGAATGACAGTAAGCCAGATGGCTAAACTCGGGATCCATAAAGACCTTGGAAAGTTGGAACAATAGGCCAGAGGCAATGAAATTAAATATAAAAGGCATAAATGTAAAGACATGCACTTTATCTAAAATATTAAGTTAAAACAACAGGATAACTAGACAGAAGTGTATTAATTCTTAATACAAATAAAGACTTGTCAAAAAATTAAAAACCACATAAAAATAATGTCTAAATTAAGGAATCCATTAATCACAATCATGGGCCTAGAAACATAAAAGACTGCAGTGGGGAACTGAGTCCACAAACACTTCTCAAGTATTAACCCTATAATGGTTCAGGTAATCCAAAGGCAAAAATAATAGATAATAATAATAGTTACCAGTTACAATTCACAAACACTTTACAATTATTATCTCATCATTCCTTGGCCTCAAGGAGCTTACATTCTCTCTGGGACAACAATACATATATAAGTATATTTGGTTTGATTAGAACAAGTCTTATGATTTAATTAGTATTAGTTTAGTGATTCCCCAGAAGTATTAGTGATTAGTGTATGACTATTAGGATTACCTAGAGGAAATAGTGACTAGTATATCACTATTAATATTCACTAGAGGAATTAGTGTATCACTGTTAGTATTCCCTAAAGGAATTAGTACTTACTGTATCAGTAATATCTCTTAGAGATATTAGTGATTAGTGTGTCACTATTAGTATTCCCTAGAGGAATTAGTGTATCACTATTAGTATTCTCTCAAGGAATTAGTGAATAGTGTATCACTATTAGTATTCACTAGAGGAATTAGTGATTAGTGTATCACTATTAAAATAGTGATTCCCTAGAGGAATTAATGAATAGTATGTCACTATTAGTATAGTGATTCAAGAGAGGAAACTCCTTATAAAGACTGCTACTTGCTGGGCTATTTATAACCTCAGAAGGTCAGCAAACCAAGGGTCAAATCCAGTCCACTGACTATTTTCATACGGCCCAAGAGTTAAGAATATTTTTTACATATACATGGACCATATGAAAACAGATGGAGGGCTCAGTTTGGTCCATGGGCCAGTTTGTTAATCCTTACCTTAGAGAGTTGCTTAGTAACCAGAGAGCGAGTGATTTGTTTAAGGTCATATAACTGATATGTCAGGGTAGGAATATGAACCAGGTATAAGACACATTCTTTATCCACTGTGCAAAGTTGCTTCTCAAATGCAAATTATAGCAAAAGTAATTGAGATAGATGGAGGGTACTAAAGAAAGGTTGAAGAGAAGGGTCTCTTGTGAAAGATGACACTATCATCTATTGCCATACTGTACTTCAGTCAACCCACCTGGAATATGTTTTCAGTATGGATACATACTTTAATAACACACTCCAAATGAGGCAGACAGGAAGATGAGGGAACACAAAAACCATGTCATATGAAGACCAATTGAAAGAACTGAAGATTCTTAGCTTGGAGAAGATATAGTTATTTTTGAATATTTGAAAGATCATCATGGGAAGAGAGATTAGATCAATCACTAAAATCACTAAAGATCAATCACTAAAAGATGGAGAAAGGCAGAAATTAGAAGAATATAGGAAGGACTTTTTGAACAATTGGAAGGCTGCAAAAATGGAATTCTCCACCATCAGTAGTATTCAAGAAAATGCTAGATTATTACTAGAAAGTATTACTTCTTTCTTCTATGGCCTAGATGACTCCCAAGATACCTTCTAACTAGAGATTTTGTGTTTTTGTGAGTAAACAGTGATTAATGTAAACCAAATGATATGCAAATTTGCATAAATAACTTTAGTGACTATGCAATATGTCTTTTGACTATGGTGATTCCACTTTGTAAAATCATAAAATAATTTAATTGTCATCTTGGTTCTTGCTCAAAAAGCTTCCATGGTTCCATCTGGATTTGGGGGAAAAAAATGCAAGTTCTTCTCTGACACCTTCTTCCAATATTGCATTCTCTATAGTCAAATTTATCTATTTGCACTTCTCCATACAAAACATTAAGGCAGATAGATGGTAGGTATAGTAGCTAGAACACCAGGCCTGGAATCAGTAAGACCTAAATTCAAATTTGATTTCAGACATTTACTAACTGTGGGATCCTTAGTCACTTAACCCTGTTTGCCTCAGTTTCTCATATCTAAAATGATTTGCAGAAGGAAATGGAAAACTACTCCAAGAAAACTCCCAAATGGGTCATGAAAAGTCATTTAACAACAAATACAAAACATTCCATCCCCAGCCTCCAGGCATTTACAGAAGCTGTACTGGACTCCCTTTGTGCTTCTAAGGCCTTATTTCTCATCTCCCCCACCTCTCTCTGTCTCTTTGTTTTTCTCCCTCTTTCTGTCTGTTTCTCTGTGTGCCTCTGTCACTGCCTCTATCTGACTCTCTGTCTTTGTGTCTCTCTGTCTGTCTCTGTTTCTCTTCTTCTCTCTCTCTCTCTCTCTCTCTCTCTCTCTCTCTCTCTCTCTCTCTCTCTCTCTCTCTCATTAAATAGTTAGTCCTTCCCAATTACTCTGTATTTAGTTTTGAGGTATTTTATCTTTTTTGTGTACATTTTATCTCCAAATAAAATAAATGCTCCTCAATGACAGGGAGTTTGAGTTCTTTGTTTTGTAATCCCAACACCTAGCAAAATTCCTACCATGTGTAGATACTCAATAGATGCTTGTTGAATTCTTAGGGGAAAGTCAATGCTTTTTGTACAGATTAGACTTCTGAACTACTCATATTAGAATAATGAGTTTTAGGGTTGGACATTAAGGTTTTTATTTTTAAGTCAGAATTGAGCAGTTTTCTTATTATTAATTAGTTAATGTCTTCACCATCATTTTTTTTTCTATGTCAGTTTATGGAGTCTTCTGATAAGAAAATGCTTCTCTCACAACAGAATTGAATGGAAATCTAATGGGGACTTTGTGGAGAGACGAGAGATGGTCAATCTTAGACAAAATTAGAAAATATCTCTACATTAGCAGGAATAAATCTATAATACTGTGCATTAATAAACTCAGTGTCCCTCTATCATTGAATGATTTTTTAAAAAATTAACTATTAAGGGTTTACTATGTGATAAGCAATATGAAAAGTGCTGGAAATGCAAATGCCAAGTGAGGTGATACTAGGGGTAACTGCCCTCAAGGAGAATATATTTTAGTAGCCAAAAACAGCACACAAAGAGAAGTGATTAAGGGAAGCTGGTTTGGTTTAGAAAGTCCCAAGGACACTGATTGAAACAGTATGATAATGTTGATTTGATTAGTTTTTATGTCAAAAATTAGGGGGAGGGAGACAGGGAATGAGTGACAATGATAGAATGGAAAATACCCAGTGAGGATAAGAATGGATGTCTCACATCTGAGCTAGGACTGAGATCTCTCTTGAAATAGACTGGAACTTGAAGCATTTTTATTCTTATAAGGAGATAACTAACTCACCCTAACAAAAAATGGATTCGTTTGCAAATATCGCCAACCATTTTACTAAAACAATGGATCAATTCATAGCATTAATTGAGCCCCTGGTATGTTGGGGAAAAAATTCTTGGTACATTTCCTACTCTCTATCTCATTTATATCAGTAGCATATTTTTCACCTTGATTGTGATCTTTGTAATCCTGGGGGATTTCACATACTTTCAGGGATACACATGTTAAAAACTTATTTTCATAATAATATTAATGTTATTTATCTACTGAAAAACTTCTTTTTTCTAACTACATAAGTGTAAAGCCAGATTTTCTTCACATACTCCAACCAAAACAACATATTGCAACAATTGAATGCAGAAACAAATAGGAGAAACCACTGCCTTCTATTATACCAAACATTAAAAAATTTACAAAACTATGGAAAATAATGCTATTTTTCTCACTGAATGTTTTATTTAGGAAAACACTTATTTTTCATAAAAATATATTACTTATATAATATGAAATGAGTTTATTACTGTTATTTTTAAACAAATGGATAAACAGAATGAAATTATCAGTTTTAATTAAGAAATATCATAAAACATAAAATAAAATCATAAATAAAACATTTGTAAATTCTCAATAATTTTTAAGAGTTATAAGGGGGTCCTAAGATCAAAAGTTTGAGAATTCTTCCTCCAGAGAAAGGGACAAATAAAAAGGTGAAAATAATTTCAAAGGCTGAGAAATTGCATTAATGCAAATAAACAAACTTTTATTAAACACCTACAGTGAGTGAAACACAGAATTGTCTCCTCAGGATACAAAGACAAAAACTGAGTTCCAAGGAATTTTCATTCTACTTAGAAGGTGAAGTGAGAATGCAACACCTATCTGAATAAGAAAATAAATTCAGAACAATATTTAAAGGGATATACGTGATAACTTAAGGAAGGGCAGGAAAAAAGATGGAAAGAGCTTCCAAAGATCACACAGATCACAACTCATCTAACTTAGCAAAGCAGTCATGGGAATTCACCTGAGGTGATATGGACTTTTCCAGGGCCTTCTAGTTATTAATGTATCAGGAGCAGGATCTGAATTTCATGCCAAAACCAACATTCTTACTGACCCTCTGATATTCTCCCTTTTTATCATAGTGTTGACCTCTTTAAAATGTCTGACTTAGTGGGATAAGACTAGATAAATCAAGGAGTAAGCACAATTCTTATTCATTTTGAGAGTGACTCATTCATTAGTTAGGCAATCAAGGTACAGTTGCCAAAATAAAAACATTTTGGACCAGGGCCCTATTATAAGTCATAATTGTGATACTGGGCTTAATGATGAGTTTCAAAACCTCAAGACTTGAGCCATCTAGACATCCCACAATTCAAATACTGGTCAACCTTGAATTGTTTTCATGAAAACAACAGCAAAATTATAACATGGAGTTTAATAAGACTTTTAATATAAAAGAAAACCACAAACATGAAACCCATTTAGATTATTCTTTATCTAGAGATGTGACATATTTCATAGTTTTAATCACTGTCTTTGTATGCAATATGGATTATTTTATGATATATTCATCTAATGTATCCTTATATCATCGCTGTTGAGTCATTTCAGTCATATTTGACTTTTTAATGATCCCATTTGAGGTTTTCTTGGCAAAGATACTAAAGTGGTTTGTCATTTCCTTTTCCAGTTCATTTTCCAGGGGAAGAAACTGAAGCAAACAGGATTAAGTGACTTGCCCAGGATCACACAGCTAGAAAGTGTCTGTTGCCAGATTTGAATTTAGGAAGATGAGGCTTCCTGATTCCAGGCCTTGTACTCTATCCACTATGGCACCATCTAGCTGTTCCTTCTTATATAATAGTATACTCCAAATTATAAATAAAAAGTGTTTGACTTTTTTTTTCCTTTTCTTTTCTACTATCCTAAGGAAAGCTGTATGTAGCTTTCAGCATCTAGAGTTATGATGTGAATATTCGGTACCCATTTGTTTGGGATCTATTTGTTTGGGATGATCTTTGGCTAATCTAGAATGAATCCTATAGTACTTATCCTAGCTAGACTGGTGAATCCCAGTATGGCCCTGAGTCTTAAGTGTTAGCCAACTGTCTTCTTCCTTCTCTGTATTTTCATGCATTAAAATGGTACTATAGATCACCCAGACTGGCAAGAAGCCCAGCATTACCATCACCAGGGGATAACTCATCGGAATCATGCTGCCTTAGCAGAATATGAGAAGGGGAGAGAAATAGCACCTGCCCCAGGTACCTCTGGCCTAGGCTGGAACCTTAATCACTTGTATGAGTTGACAGATGAGAAAAGTCAACTCACTAAACATCCATCTGCGTACATGAGGGCAAAAAAACACCTGCCAAATGCATTTGATGGGCTCAGCACCTCCCCCACCAATGACCTCAGGAAAAAAATGAGCTTGCCCTAGACATACTGACAAGTTCATTCATGGTTCCAGGCAAGAAAACCTAAACTTGTCAAATATCTTTTTCTCTTGCCTTATCCAGGTGATCCCAGGAGATTATGACAAATCTGTTAGGCTATACCTTATGTAAGTGTACTTCTGTACCAAACTCCATGACTAATGGAGGGGAATAGACATATGGCTGACGTACACTTTCTTTCCCTCTCTTCCTTTGGCTGATGTCAAGTAGTCAAATTTAACCAATGGGGAAAAAAATTTAAGCAAGAGGCCAAAGACAGATGCTATACTGAATTCTGTACAAGGAATCCTTATCTACCTCACATGTTTCTGGAATATTGGAGAAAGAACTCAGAACTAGGAATCAGTATACTTGGTTCACGTCCCAACAATGGTGTTGAGAAGACACCTCTTCCTGAATTCAAATCTAGCCTCAGACATTTGATGGATATGTAGCCCTGGTCAAGTCCCTTAATTCTTTGCCTCATCTGTAAAATGATCTGGAGAAGAAAATGGCACATAGCACTCCAGTATCTTTAACAAAAACAAAAAACAAAAAACCCCACCAAAGTAGAGTTATAAAGAGTCAGACAGCATTAACAATGACTGAACACGATAATTGTTTGTTGACTAACATATAACTTGCTGAGGCTCCCCAATGCAGCCCAGCACCTTCTCAGCAACTTAGAGAAAAGTCTCTGAAGTACTCAGAGATTAAGTGACTTGTAGTACTTGTATACACACACACACACACACACACACACACACACACACTCATACATATACAGAGAAATGTATCATGTATATATACATATGTGTATATGCAAATACATATATGTACATAATAAAACCAATCAGTAAATAAGTTATAGAACTATAGAATGCAAACAGATTTATGCCACCTCTTCCAAAGTTCATTGGTACAGGACTCTACTTATTGGTAGAGATGAATGCCTGGACCTGAGTGAGAGGTTGGGTGGAGTTAATGAGAGACAAGTTGTTCAGATCTTGGGAGTCCTTTTTTGGGACTCTCCAAAGAAAGTTCCTGTAAAATACCTCTTCAAAAGAGCTCAAGATGGGTCCCAATGGGGACTCATCCACCTTCAAGTTTTCTTCAATCAGAGTTGCTTCAGGTATTTTAGGTTTTCATGTCTTCCAACTTCAAGAGACAAGATGGGAGACCAATCATACTTTAGGTAGCTGAAGGAAAATCCCTGGGAAGTTTTGAAAGGCACTGCCTATGTCCATCATGTCTCCAATCCCTTTGGTCTGCAGGACTCAGGTTGAGCTGAATGTCTTCACTCTGTCTTACCTGATAACTATTCTCCTATGTATACTTTCTTGGATTTCTACTTTGCTATGATTTGGATAAATAGATTTCTTTGCTATTTGCCACATGTGGAACTGGAATTAGGTAGGGAAATCTGAGATGTAGAGTTTGAGGTGGTCCTTCCACCAAAATGACAAAATGTTAGCTCAAACTCTATCATATCTTCTCAATAAGCAATATTTAAGAGAGCAGCCTTTTTCCTTTTGCAGAGAGCAGTGATAGCCTCTGACCCTAACCTTCTGCTTTCCCTCCTGATAGGAATGAGTATCTTCCTTGGAAAAAGGTGGAGAGAAAAGGCTTAAAATTTCTATTGTGTCTCCTTTGGAGCCCCTCCCCCACACACAGATAGTATAGCTTAAATAGATTGAGAGCTAGCCTTAGAACTAGGAAGACTAGTATCACTGATACATATTGGCTTTTGGGAACATGGGCAAATAACAACCTTTCAGTGTCTGAAAAAATCTTTAAGATTATATGTTACAAGAAAGTGATCCATTTTGAAAGGGATTTTCTTCACTCAGGAATTCATTATATTCATTATTCAGAGTCCCAAACCCCAAATGTACACCTAGGAGTTATTTCATCATGTGCATATGCATCCCTTGCAGCTTTCAATCTTATTATCCTAATGCTCTCCAAGGTATCCATTCCCACTAAAGCCCTAAAATTCTGCATTTATAGAATGACTGTTAATTCTTTGCTGTTAATGGAAAATGACAAAGTTGCAAGCAGAAATTGATCACCACAGAGACAGGAAACATGATGTGACACAATAATGGAATCTGTGAAAAATTTTGAGCTTTACTGTACATTATTTCCATTAAACTATGTCATATAACCTCAGATTAATCACTTTGAACCTTTTGCTCATGTATTTAATTTCCTGTAACAAAGTGTCTAACTGCAGAACTCAGAAGGAATTTTTTTCCCCCTTAACTTCTCAATGAGGCTAGGAAAACAACTTATTTCTTATCATGTTTCTGGGGGATCTAGAATCCCAAAGTGACCTAAACCAAGTAAAAAGTTAACACAGAACCTAAAAGAAATCAGACCCGCTGAAAAGAGTTGCTTAGAGAATAAGGGAAATTTTAATAAAAATAAAGAATATGGCCTACAGCACTGATTTTGAGAGACAAGTAACTAAGAGACAAGACAGAGCCCAGATTGCTTCAGCCTCTTGAGTGGGTGTTTACAAAGCAACAGGCTACCAGGTAATTGATGTGATGGTCCCTAACATTCTAAACTTTGGAATTTCCTTCAAAACCAAACCTGGCAATCCCACAAGCCTTATTGTAGTGGGAAGCAAGATAAGGTTGGTTCTTTCAATATATATCCTGGAGAACTGGGTCCTGGAATAACAATTCCAAGTTTGATAACATTCACAGTAATGCATCAGATAAAAATAAGAGGATTGTGGGGGACTAGAGACCTCAGACCATATTTAGGACCCCAGACTAGAAACAGAAGGCCTCTAACTTCTCACTCTTATTTTATAGACAAGGAAACTAAGGCCTAGAAAGGTTTTCTATTATATGTAAGAATGTTTAGGTTTTTTTCCTCTTTCTTTTTTTTTAATAGAATCAAGTGAAATCAAGTGATTGGTTGTTGAGTCATATCTGACCCAATAATTTTTATTTCAGGAGCAGCTTCTTGGACAGCATCCAGACCTTTTCACTTTTCTCTCCACTAGTTTGACCCAAGGAACCCCCAGATTTTCTAACTGAAAATGCTGCCCATGGGACCCTATGCTTCTTTTTTTCTGCTTCAAGTTATTGATGGTGGGGCAGCGAGGTGGCACAATAGATAGAGCACCAGCCCTGAAGTCAGGAGGACCTGAGTTCAAATCTGCAATCAGGCAATTAACACTTCCTAGCTATGGGACCTGGTGGAGTCACTTAACCCCAATTGCCCCAGCAAAAATAAATAAATAAAGTCAAGTTATTGATAATGACAATGTTCATTGCTTTTATTTATTCTGAGGGAAACTATGAAATTTAGCATTTTGTGTGCATTTAAGAAAGGGAATGACCTTCTTTTAAAGCAATTTACCCAGTTTCCACTTAACCTCCTCTGTAAAAGGGAAGATAAGATGACTTCTGAGATCCAACTAGTCCAATTTTCTTATTTTATAGATTAAGAAACTGAGACCTAGAAATGTGTATTTTTTCTCTTTCTTTTTTCTTCTTTTAATTGAATAGAGTGAAATCAAGTGATTGGTCATTCAGTCATATCTGACTCTTCATGACCCTATTTGGGGTTTTCTTGGCAAAGATACTGGAGTGGTTTGACATTTTATTCTTCAGTTTCACAGATGTGGACACTGAAGCAAAAAAAGTCAAGTGACTGACTCAGGATCACACATATAGGAAAGGTCTGAAGCTGGATTTGAATTCAGGAAGAATTCTTTCTGACTCCAGTCATTCTATACATTACCTCGCTACTCCAGTCAAGTTATTAGAATGAACTAATCTAAAAAACAAATGTGTAAGGTAACAGGGTCTGTTGGAAAGAACTCTTGACTTAGAAGTTAGAAGACATGGATTCAAATCTTGCTCTTGACACTTATTAGAGATGTAATTATTGGTACATCATTTCATTTCTCTGACTTTTATTTCTCATCTTGAAAATGGGAATAATAACATTTGGACTATCAATCTCGGGGGTTGCTGGAAGGAAAAAGTTAACCTTTAAAGGGCCATGTATAAATGTGCCTATTGTAGATATCACTCAAAGCAATTGCAGTTCTCATAATAACCTAAAAATGTGCTATCTGAGAAATACCTCTGGTTCTGAAGTCAAGGGAGCTGAGTTCAAATCCCAATTCTTACTCACTAAGTGACTTTATTCAAGACAGTTTTCTTGCATGGAAAAGGTGGGAAGATTAGTCTACATGTCCTCTGAGGTCCCTTGTGGCTCAACAGCTCTAATCCTAATGAATTTTCATGCCAAAATATTTGATGACCACAATCTAAGTTTTCCTCTTTACCACCTGTGGCAGACCCAGAGATATAGGAGCTGCAGAGGTCTTTATACATCATCCCTAACCTCTTAATTTAGCCCATAAGGAAACTGAGGCCCAGAAAGAGGTCATTTGCATAAGATTACATCACTAGGAAAAGGCAGAACTAAAACTCATAGTCAGGTCTTCTGAATCAATCTAGTATTGATAGAGTTTGGAAAAGATCTTGCAGGCCATTCAATCTGACTCCCTTAGTTTACAAATGAGGGAACTGAGACCCAGACTGAGTAAATAATTTAGGATAATGGATTAAAAACTGAAAGGGACCTTGGAGGCCATCTATTGGACCCCCTTTTAGTATCTGAGGTTCAGGAAATTGAAGTGACTAGGGATCATCAATATATAGATGAAAAGCTAAAAGAGTCAGGGATCAAAGGGCCATCTAGGCTTATCCCATTTTGCAGATGAGGAAACAGGCCTACAAAGGTATATGTGTTCTTTCTATTAAATGATAACTTTCTGTTTTTTTCTTCCTTTTATTGCTTTTTTCACTTGAAATAATAATTATTTTTTTCTTTATCCTCTGACAATAGAAGGGGCAATTATGCCTGGATCAGGAAGATTCATCTTCCTCAGTTCAAATCTGTTCTCAGATACTAACTGTGTGGACAAGTCACTTAATTCTATTTGCCTCAGTTCCTCTTCTATAAAATAAGCTGACAAAGGAAATGACAACCTAGTCCAGTAACTTTACCAAGAAGACCACCAATGGAGTCCCGAAGAGTTGGACGTGATTGAAAAAACGATTGAACAACTGATAACAGAAGTCAGACTCATGAAAATGAGGTTATCCTCTCCCTTCTTTTAGTTAGATGCTTGAGCAAGAAAAGGCTTCTAAATATACATTTATTTTGAATCCTGTGCCTTCAGGTAAGTCCTAAATCTTACTATAAATAAAACCTCCTCTTATTCTATTTCTCCCATACCAGAGCAGAATCCTACATTTAAATAAATAACTATATTTCCTCTTGTACTGTTTTGCTGTAAACATATATTTAGACTACCAAGACCACAAAGTCATTTTAAGAAATAGAAATGGGTGTCAGCTAGGAAATGGATCCTGTCTTCGAAACAAAACGTTCTATCTTTTGTCATCGATACCCTTTAATTAACAGGAGACTGAGCCGAGTAGACTCTCCCTCATGGTATCCCATTGGTTTAGTAAGTTGAAGACTTCAGAGCAGTGACATACAGTGGAAAAAACATTAATCCTAGAAGCACAGGTTGTTGTTTTTCAGTCTTTTCAGTCATACTCAATTCTTAGTAACCCCATTTGTAGTTTTCTTAACAAAGATACTGGAGTGGTTTGCCATTCTTTTTTTATTTTTCCTGTTATTTTACAGTTGGGGAAACAGGGGCAAACAGAGTTTAAGCATAGCGATGAAATGTCTGATTCTTGGCGCTCCATCCACTGTACCACCTAGCTGCTCCCAAGTCATAGGATCTCTGGCACTTAGTAACCCTGTGACCTTGAACAAGTGATAATAACAACAATAACTAACATTTATATAGTGCATACTGTGTGCCAGACAGTATTATGCTTTTTATGGCTGCAATTTGAGAGTTTAGACTAAATCCTTTCTAGTTTAAGATCTAAGGTTCCCTTAAGACTTTTTAGCTGTACTGTTTCCCTTTTGCTAATTTTACAGACTTCCACACTTGGGAGATAATTGAAAAGCAGTCACAGAAAATATAATATGACTTTAAAAGGGGGATCTCGAAATCAGTTGCCTCCAAATGATTTCTGGATTCCTGGGTTCAGGTTTGGGATGAAAGGAAGCTTGTCTGCCTCCTCCCAAGGACATCATACAAAAGCACCAAGGTAAATGAAAACTCCATAGTTTTCAGGAAGGAGCCTGGTTTGCCTTTAGCATCAACTGTTTCTCCTAAGCTTCTCCAGGGTGTTTCCAGCTTCTAGCCCTTTGGGTTTGACTTTCCATCTAACTTCCATTTCTTCAAGGAAACTGACTTTCCTTCCCATGTTTAATTCTCAGGTTAAAGTTAATTAACCAGGGCAAAAACTGGTGGGTGGGGAGGATTGTTAATATTATATAACAATCACTTATCCTGTCTCTCTAGTGCTATTTACTGCTCATTCTTTCTTGTGCTTTGTAACATGAAAATGAGTTTGAGAGTTTATGTTTTTTTTTCCCCCCCTCTCCTTCAGCTGAAGCAGAATGGGTCTCTTCATAAATTATGCAAATAAATCACTGTACTTCCCAAAACCTGGACTTCCTCCCCATAGAATTTCCCAGTAAAGTTTCTCCCTACTTTGTAAAGTATTGTAATTTTGCTCCGATGTTCTCCTTTCAAATCATTTTGTCTCTCCTCCTCCTTGTCCCTCCCCCCAATCATCTGGACCCAATTTACAAACCCCAAACTGCCCAGGAATTTATGCAAGGCCTTTTCTCTGAGAGTCTGGAAGGGGAGTGAATACCAGACAAGAAGAGACCAGGAGCAGAAGGAATGGCTTTAATCCGTGAAGTTGCTCACATCTAAGAAAGCAATATTAAGCAGCAAGTAGCTTCAGGGTGCCCAAGGAGGTAAGGGGTAGTGAGGGGGAAGAAAAGAAGAGGAGAAGATGAGAGGAAGCCAGGGGAAGGAGAGAAGGAGAAATTGAAAGAGAAAAGGGAAAAGAAAATAAAAGAAAGAAGAGGGGAAAGAGGAGGAGTCTAGGCTGCTTAAATAACTGCAATATAATTCAAAGGTGGTAGAGTGGACAGAGTATTGAGCATGGAATCAGGAAAACTTATCTTCATAAGCTCAAATCTAGCCTCAGACATTTCCTATCTCACATTAAATGACACTGTCATTTAATCCTTTTTGCCTCAGTTTCCTCATCTGTAAAATTAACTGAAGAAATTCTTAATCTTTGCTAATTCCAGTATCTTTGCCAAGAAATGAAGTTATTAAGAGCCAGACATGACTGAAAAAAAAATGGCCAAACAACAAAATTCAAAGATACTGGGGAAATGAAAAGGTCAAACAAACTTCCCTTTATACCCAGAAAAACTCCTCTGGGTCTGCCCTAATTTCGGGGCAAGCATGAAAGAGGAGGGTCCTTGGCCATTTTCTTGAGCCCTTCTGCAGCTTCCATAGATGCCCAAGTACAGATGGAATAGCCAAAGAGCTGGAAAAACATCCATTCTATCATCAGAAGGGTCAGGTACATAGAAGCTAACCAGAGTCTTAAGAAAATGGAGTACAGGATTCATATGCATATTTGGCCCTGCCCCCATTCCATATTTCACAAGTTTCTAAACTTGAGTATTACTTCAAGCCAATAGGCTTATTTGTGATCTGTAAAATGGGGATAATAGTCATCTTGCAGGATTCTAGTAAGAATCAAATGATATATAGATATAGATATAGACATAGATAGAGATGTAGATATAGATATATGTATGTACACACACACACATACATATAAAGTGCTGTACAAACTTTAAATTATGTCATCAATCTAGACCTAGAAAAGGCATCAGAAATCATCTAGTATGACCCCTAATTTTAAAGAGGAAGAAACTGAGGCCCAGAAAAGTGAATGGAACTATTCGTTTCAATTCAGTAATACTATCTTTATTGCACATATTTAATCCATATTAAATTGCTTGCTGTCTTGGAGAAGGGAGAGGTAAGAGAGGGACAGAGAAAAATCTGGAACACAAAATCTTACAAAATTCAATGTTGAAATCTATCTTTTTGTGAATTTGGAAAAAATAAGATATTATTGAGGTGTGTGGGGGAAGATGCTGTTATTTAAGGGAAAAAAACTATATTAAGTTGTTACTAGATAGCAGGTACTATGAAGGAAGAGACAGAAAAAACATTTTTCATGTGACAGGTTCTGTGTCAAGAAAAGCTTTACAAATATTATCTCATTTGATACTCACAACAACCCTAGGAGTTATTATTATACTCATTTTATGGTTGAGGAAACTGAGGCAGACAGAGGTTAAGTGGCTTGCCCAGGGTCACACAGCTAATAAATGACTGAACTCTGGTGTAGGCCCAAGAATCTATCCATTAGACCACTTAGCTTCCTCGAGCCAAGGTAGAGGCTAGAGTTCTAGAAACATAACTAGAAACTCCCAGTCTTGAGGTTTTGCAAAGGTGACTATTGAAAACTATCTTTGCATGTGTTTTGGAAATAAACAGCTATTATATAAAACAACAACAACAACAAAACTCTCTGTCTTCAAGAAATCCTCCACGGAGCAATACCTGAAAAGGCTATCTTTGATATAGACTATGTCCTGATCACTTCCAGCTGGAAGTTGTCAAATCTGACTACACACTAATAGGCAGCCCATATCTTAAACAACCATTTTTCGAGGAAATTAATTCCTGAAAGTAGTTGTTCTTCCTCCCCTAAATCCCATGACCCCATAAACCACTCATTTCCATGTCCATTTTTCTTTCTTCACTTTTTCCCCATCAAAGACTTGACTGAATCAGGCTGTGGGAGGGAGAAAAATAAAATCTTTCTCTCCCAAAGGTTTTGTAATTAGGAACAAATTTGAAGAATAAATATAAGAAATCTAATATTATAAAGTATAAGAAATCTAAGAAAGGGAAGGTTATAGATCCCCACCACCACCCTCCACTCCAGTCCATTTTATTCCACACCAGGGGTGAAGAACAAGTTTGCACAAAGCTACGCTGCTCTCATGAGAGAGCGACATTTTTAAATTTACTCATAACCTTCAACCTCGGTTCTGACAGCTTCGTAACCCCTGGAGAGTCAGCTAGACTAGCATGGACTAGTCTGCCCCCATCCCTTCCGGTTAAACTAAGGCAGGGGCTACGTCTTTGTTGCTACGGCCCATCACAGTATTCAGGATCCCCTCTCTACTTCCAAGTTAGAGACAAACTGATTTGCAACACTCAGAATGCAGAAGAAACCCCTTTCAGAGGAGAACTTAGAAGTATCCGATCTACCCACTCTCCTTTGCGTCCAAGGAGGTTTGAATATGGGGCGAGAGGCAGCAAACACTCAAAAAAAAAAAAAAAAAAAAAAAGCCAACCCGGGGGAGCCACACTAATTCAGCTCCATCAGGCCCCTTCAATTTTCACCGGGCACAGAGCTCCGCCCTCCTTCCTCCCTTCCCCCCTACCCCGCCCCGCTTCTCCCGCTCCCAAGTCCCAAATGACAGCGTAAGCGCAAGAACTGAGCAAGTTGGTGGTGACGGAAGGTGAGTCCCCTTTGCCCCAGTCTGTAAAAGCAGATGCTAGATGACACCTTAAACTCCAAAGCAGCGTGATTCAGACTTTCTCAGGGTCCTCGTTCCCTTCCTCCTCAGTCCCTTTCTACAAAGGATTTGGAAACCCGGGCCCCGAAATTGGCCGTTCAGTTAATCCAAAGAGCGAGACAGAAGCACAAAGCAGCAGGCAGACGCACGGAGGAGAAAGGGGTAGGGAGGGAGTAGAGAGATAAGAAAGAAGATAGGAATGAACGAGAAGAAGGGAAGAAGGGAGGGAGGGGAAGAGGGAGGGAGGGGGAGAGAGAGAGAGAGAGAGAGAGAGAGAGAGAGAGAGAGAGAGAGAGAGAGAGAGAGAGAGAGAGAGAGAGAGAGAGAGAGAGAGAGAGAGAGAGAGAGAGAGAGAGAGAGAGAGAGAGAGAGAGAGAGAGAGAGATGAAAAATTTCCGAGGAAGAGTATAAAAAAGGAAGAGAAGACCGGAGAAAGGAAAATAAAAGGAAGAGAAGGGACTGAGGAAAGAGAAGAGAGAAAGAGGAGAGGAATAAGGGAAGGGAGAGAGCGCAAGAAGGAGGGGAGATTGGGGCGGGGGGGAAGAGCAAGAAGAGGGAAGTAGGCAAGCTCACAGGAGCCTGGAACATCTCTCTGAAGGGGACCAGAAGCAGTTCCCTTTTCCTCCGGCTCAAATGATGATTTTACCATAAACTGCCTGAGATAGCCTCTGGCAGGGCACTCGTTTTCAAACATGCTATTTTACAAATTAAAAAGACAAGGTGAACGCCACAGCTGCCCTCCGGCTCCCACGCCAAGAAGCGACTGGGAACCGGAGCGCAGACCGCCTCCAGGCGCACAGCGAGAGCTCTGCCGCGCGGCTGGGTGCCTGCTGGCTTGCCCTCCTGCCCTCCTGCCCCACGCCTCCCGGGGCGGGCGTAGCTACTTACGTGACGGTGATCACCGTGGAGAAGACCTTTCCACGCCTTGTCCTGTGGGCTCCTAAATGCATTTGTCTGCATCTGTCCAAGCAGCGAAGTGCTAACCGAAAACAGAAGCCAACTCCACAGTGCTGGAGATGCAGGTACTGTCCATGAAAGGAGGGGGCGGGGGAGGGGGGGAAGAATCACAAGAAAAAATAAGGATGCTTGGAACAAACCAAAACAAACTTTATAACAGCTAGCCGAGGGAAAAACGGACCCCCCCTGTCGGAGCAAAAGAGGGAGCAGGGAAAGCTTCACGCTGGTTGACAGCCCCGGGGAAATGGGTGTCCCCAGGGCCGGTGGCTAAGGGAGCAGAGGGCGAGCTCACT
The DNA here is from genome assembly GCF_048593235.1 of Sminthopsis crassicaudata. Lineage (NCBI taxonomy): Eukaryota > Metazoa > Chordata > Mammalia > Dasyuromorphia > Dasyuridae > Sminthopsis > Sminthopsis crassicaudata. The sequence goes on along the minus strand of NC_133620.1, from coordinate 38,366,361 downwards.
GTCCCGGCAGAGGGAAAGCAGCCGGCAGCATCAATAGCGAGCGCCGCACGCCACCAAGCAAGCCCTGGAGTTCACTTGCGGTTCAAAGGCGACTCCGCGACTCCAGAGGAGCTCTCTGCGCTGGGCTGAGGAGGAGGGAAGAGGGGAGGGAAGGAGCCTGGGGGTGGGGGAAGTCCTTGGATCTGGGGAAGGAACCAGCGCACATACATACACACACATACGCCACCCCGGCAATCAAGTCGGTGGAAGGGGGCCGGTGGCAACTGCGAGGAGGAGGCTTTCAGCGCCGAGTGCCGCCCCGGCCGGCTGCTTCTCTTTGGGGAGGAGAGCCGCCAACTCCGCGGAGCAAATCCGGCCGGTGTTAAATTTCACCGCTCGCGGACTGGCAATGACATCACCAAACACAGAGCACACCTCCCCCTCACCCCCCTTCCCTTCCACCCGTCAACCTTCTCCACCCCCACCGCAGAGCAAAGCGCAGCCCCCGAGCCGGCGCGGACGGACGCCGCTTTGGGGGCTGCCCTGTCTGCGCCTGCCCCGGCGGGCTGGAGCTGCGCCGCTCTCGCCAAAGCCCGCTAGGCTGCACTGGCAGGGGAGTGAGCTGCTCGGGACCCATCTGCTTCCTTCCTTTTCCTTCCGTCCTCCTGAATATCAGGCATTTAGGGCCGTTAGGGGACTCCCCTTTGAACAAACCAGGAAACTGAGGCCGAGAGAAGCCATTTGCCTAAAACCACCCCCATCCAATCCAGCGTAATAAGCATTTATTAAGCACCTACTGCATGCAATGATCTGGACCAAGAGTTGGGAATTCAATGGCAAAAGAGAAAACAATTCTGCCTCCAAAGCGAGTTTATGATGGGACGGGTAACCAGGGATACAACATTGAAACATATATAATCACACCAGTATGTTCCGGTACTGGCACATAATATGTGATACATAATACATAGTACATAATACGTCCCGGCAGAAGAATTCAACCCGATTTAACAAACATTTAGGAAATGTTTACTATGTGGTATAACGGATTAGGAGCTTTCCTGGGAGCCAGAAAGTTCTGGATTCAAGATCCCCATCTGACATATAATAGCTGTGTGATTCTGGTCAAGTCACTTAATCCATCTATGGTTCTAAGTGTCAGAAAAAGTATGGATCTGCATTGTTAAAAGAAGTAGCTTCTTTTATGAGTCTAATCCCTATCCTTATGTGAGAGGTAATTTGCTTTAAAACCTGGGGGAAAGAACGAAAAAAAAAAAAAAAAAAACTAACTCTAGTTTGAATAAAATCATCAGAATCCCTTTTAAATCAAATACTTAAAAAAAAAAAAAAAAGCAAACAATATATTCCTGATGCCTCTTCAACTACCGGCTACCACACATTTTTTCATTGTTTGTTTCTCCTTAAATTTGGGAACACTAATGGCCCCTCAATATAATTAGACATTTTACAACAATTTCTCCATTTTTCCTTACACATGCACTTATCACAATAGGTCACAAGACTGAAGATTTCTCTTTGCTGGGAAGATGGGAAGCATTGTACTCTTTGCCCACTTTCCATTTTCTTTTTACTTCTTTTTAATTCTAAAATATCCCTCATTCAGTTTATGTTTTCCATTCCTTTCCTTGTCAACAATCTTTTAGTGGCAAGAACATTGAATTTTGGGTCAGTCAATTTGGTGAAAGATTTTAAATCTAATTACTTGGTTTCAAATTCTTGCTCTGCTGTTTATTGCTGTGTGACTTTTGCTAAATTATTTCATCTCTCTAGGTTTCCTCATCTACAAAAGGAAAAGGCTGGTACTGGATGAAAGCGCCAATGTGGGAGACAACAGGATATGCTTCTAGGAGAAGTCATCTTGTGTTCTCCTACCCTGTGTTTGGGAACAGACTCTTTTCACTGGCTGCACAGCCAGAGCTAACTGCATCTTTAAAATGGCCAGACTGGGAAAGTCTCAATTTCTGCCAGCATCCAGGATATAAAACTCTTGTTCACATGATGTTTAGGTTGTCACACTGAGTTGCATTTGGAGAAGGGATTATCCTTTCTCTTTCCTCTTAGGCCCTATGGAATCTAGAATCAGGTTAGAAGTTTTGGTTTATTTCATATGTTCTTTTCACTTCTGGAGTTCAAGCTATGGAGACTTTGGAGTTAGGATTTCTGGACAGATGTTGCTATTGCTCCCTCTGGGAAGCCCAGAGAAGCCAGGGTTCTGGGAATTCAAATCCAGAGGGGCTTTGGAACTTGGTGGGACCATACTATGTAGTGTTTGAATTGAGCTAACAGCTTTGTCCCTCTCCCCAGAGCCTGAGATGAGGCAAGGGAAAGTCTGTGCTCCCTAAGTGTTGGGAGGGAATATTTGTTCTTGATATATCTTTAAAGTAAACATTCCTTTGTAAAAAGCTAATCTTATTGTTGAGTGGTTAAATGGAACTGGGATGTAAGGGCCCCCTAAAATTTGGGACCGAGTAGCCCTGGGCATTTAAGTTAGTGACAGAGAGACCAAACACCCTCAAACCCTTTAAGTATACTTGAGAACAATGAGGAAGGGATCAAATATAAAAGGCTTGGGCTACATGAGGGTGTCAGAGTAGTTGCTATTATACACATATTAATTTTCTACTATGTGCAAAATACTAAAGATACAAAGATGAAGAGTAACAAAATCTGATTATTCAAAAAGCTTACAACATATAAGAAAGGCATATAAATGAAAGAATGAAACATTACATGTGAATATTGTGTTTTGAAAACAGTAATTAATTTAAAAGTAATAAATATCCATACCATACCTTTGTCTAGTAACATTATTATTAGTTCAGGACTTGAAAAATCATAGTCACAGAGGAACTAAAAAAACAAGAGTTTTTTTGTTTTGTTTTGTTTTGATTCTTGGATCCACCAGAAGCTCAAGCAATTTGACTCAAAGGATGTAGTTCAACCCAGAACACATTTATTAAGCACCTTTTGTGTAATGTCTAGTATATTAAACCAGAGGAAGAGACAAATTTTGGGTGAAATACGGGATCTTCCCCCACCTTCATAGCATTTGTAATCTTTTTTTTTTTTTAATAGAGAGAATTATGTTTCAATTTGCACTCAGAATTCATCAGTTCTCTCTCTCTAGAGGTAGATGGCATTTTTTATTATTAGTCCTTTAAAATAATTTTAGATTATTATTCATAGTAGCTAAGTCTTTCATACTTGGTTTTATCATTACAATATTGTTTATTACTAGATATAATGAACTATTGATTCTGCTCAATTCACTTTCTTCCAGTCCATATAGGTCTTTTCAAAAATTTTTCTGAAACCATTTCCCTAAGTATTTCTTGTAGCACAATATTATGTCATAATCATATATCACAACTTCTTTAATCACTTCCCTAGTTAACGGCCATCCTTTCAATTTCCAATTCTTTGCTACCAGGAAAAGAATTCGTATAAATGCTTTTGTACATACAATTACTTTGATCTTTATCTTAAAGTTGTGCTCTATTCACCTGGGGGTGAGAAATCACTGTCCTGAGCTTCAGACTTTTTCATGTTACTATTTTCAGAGCTAGTACTGGGATTCCGCAGGGTTTTGGTGCTTCCAAGGTAGTGTTATCTAAGAAGAAGTATCCTTAGTGTTCTCCTGATCTGTACAATGTTCTTTTCCAGATAGAGCCTTTATTCCCCATGGACACAAATACTAGAACTCCTCCTGGTTCCGGCACTGTGTCCAGGTCCAACAAACAAAGTTCTTCTTTCTGTTTTAGAACTGCAACCAGGACCCTTGCTCCCTTGTAACCTACCATAAGCATTCTTTTCCACCCTGGAATTATTTTCAGAACTGAACATGAGCAGTATGCAAGGGTAGCCAAACAACATCAAATCCTGAACCCAATACTAGGAAAGGGATCCCTGTTGTCTCTTTCTGATGAATGTATGTCCCCCTTATCATTTCGGGACTGAGTTCCCTAAGCTGTTGCTGCTGCTGTTGCAGCTGCCTCCAATGTCTTCTGCTAATATTGCCCCAGTATCTGTTCCATGCTGCCTTTCTGTCCCAAAGTGTAACATCTCTCCTTTGATTTCCTAATTTGTGTTGGTCTGGGAAAATGTCTCATCCTGACATTCTGTTGGCTCTCTAGCTACAAAATTCAATTTGAGAAATTATTTTAAAGTTATTTAGAAGAGAATTTAGAAGAGTTGAGTTGGGTTGCTGCCATTATCATGGTTCTGCTTTTAATGTAGCTTAGGAAAATCGCTTCCATTTAACCTTTTTTTTTGGAAGGTCTTCAGTAAGAGGAAATTCTCTCTGTGAAAGCCCATCTATTTTTTAATAGTGCTAACTGTCACCTTAATCCCTGTCCTCAAATAGCTTACATTTTAGTGAGCAGGGATAAGTAAGCCATTTACCAATGCTGATTATTCCAGGAATAATCCTTTTGCTGTACACTTAGACAATTTGAGAAGGGAGAATGCACTTTCATCTGGGGAAATCAGACAGCTTTCATAAAGGAGGTGCCACCTGATATAAGCCTGGAAGAAAGGAAAAGATTTCAACTAGAAGAGATGCTGAACACACTGAGAATAGCTTGAGAGTGTGAAAGCAAAGGAATGAACCAGGGCTATTTTGCAGGCCCAGCATTGAGAGATAGTTAGAAAGGCAGTTTAGCTAGTTGAGGAGATCCTGAAGATTATGGAGAAAAGAAGATGGAGCAATAGCCTGGAGCCTGATGACAGAAAGAACAGGGTAAAAAGTTTGTATTTTGAGTTTGGGGAAATGGGGAATTTGATTTAAGGTATCCGATTTGTTTTGCTTGTCCCTGATGGGCAGAACTACAGTAGGAGCAAATTGCAGCAGCTGGCTTGATTTAATTTAAGAAAAAAACTTCCTAATACTTAGAACTGCCTAAAAAATAAGATGGGCTACCTGTCACAGTATGGGGAGATCCATACTCTCAGAAACTTTTAAAATAATGCTTCAATGACCATTTTTTGAAGAAGTAGAAATGAGTTTTGGTCAGGTTCAAGTTGGAATAGATGACCTCTGGAATCTTGAGGTACTGTGATTCAATGAGGAGAAACTGAAAGTTTTAAGTAGAGGAGTGACAATGAGAAAGTTTATTTTGGCCACAGAATAAACGTTGTTTTGGAAATGGGAGACACCTCAAGCAAAAAAAGGCATTTAGGATTTTCTGATGAAGTTCCAAATTAAGATGGTGATTACATGAATGGAGAGGGGGTGGGAATGTGAAAGATGTTATAGAGGTGTGTATAATTGATAGGAAATTAAAAACAAAACAAAAACCTAAAGGTATTACATTGATCAATATCTATTTACATGAGATTTCTGGTTAAAAAGGTCAATTCAGTCATTAAAAAAATCCAGGATAGAGCTTCATCAAATTGTTTGGGAGTATACAATAAAGGCTTATTTTTATATTTTAACCAGAGACTATTAGGAGGAATGTAATCATCCAAATAATCTATCCAATCTGAATAGTATGATATTTTTACACAAGTGGTAAATATTATGAGAAGAATGTTCAAGCCAATAATAGGTGACTTCAGAGACCCTGTCCTCCAAATCCCTTATGTTACAGGGAGGTTTAAGGTCACACAGGTGAAAATCAGTAAATTTTTGAGTCCAGATAGTTGATCTTTTTGATTCCCTTTATTTTATTTTTTAATTTTTTTTTTTTTTTTTTTACTCTGGGTAAATGCCTAGTTCATCCTATGTATTATAGGTTTTTTTCAGGAATAACCATACATGGCTTTATAGGCTTGTTAACAGAAATATAAATAAAACATGATGATAATAAGTAAACAAAAGTTTAAACTAAGTATTTATTTAAAAAGCATTTAGGAGGGGCAGCTAGTTGAATAGAGCACCAGCCCTGAAGTCAGGAAGACCTGAGTTCAAAAGTGACCTCAGCATTTAATACTTTCTGACATTGTGACCTTGGGCAAGTGACTTAACCCCAATTGCCTCTGCAAGAAAAGGAAAGGGGAAAAAAAGCACTTAGAAAAGGTGTAACCACAAAGTATTCTTTTGATGCTTATTCCCAGCATGGAAATGGCATATGAAGCTCTTGGAGATTATTCCAGAAAGAAATAAGCTTTGGGGAAGATCTACCATTCTGGAAAGACTTTGGCTACAATTGGTGACTCACCAAGTCTGCTTTTGTGCACTAGGCTTTCTTAGCACCAGAGGCTTATCATCAGTGGGCTGGCTAGTTGCTAATTAATTCTTCAGCCATGGAAACTCATGAAACATAGACAAATAATATTGTGGGAGTCATTCCTGTATCAGCTTCCTATGTGAAATAAGATCACTGAATTCCTAGAATCAAGATTTAAATTATTACAAAATTAGAGGAAGGAATAAAAATGAGGAAAAAATATGGTATACAACTGAAATGACTCAACTCTAACATAAATTATTGATAACAAAAAGTGGGATATAAATAAATGAAAGGACATAGGAACTAATTATAATAATCTCATACAGAAGTTTAAACAATATGTCAATTGCCTTGAGAAGGAGACTTTTAAAATAAGTTTTAAAAAAGAGTGTCTTGATCAGTCAGATCTTGGCTTGTGTGCCAACTAGAAATTGACAGCAGCCAACGGCAACCCTGGTTTAAATTACAAAGTCATTTGCAACATCTTACAGAAAAAGAGGATGGAAGATTAGATCAGTACCACCTCATAAAACAGAGTGAAGTGGATGGTAAAATTAGTTTAAAGGAAATTTGGCAAATGACCCAGCTAAGGAAAAGAGGACAACAAACAAAAGAAAAATGAAAAAGATCTGCAAAGATTTTTTGAACCAGATTATTTTCTCCACCAAGAACAGTAGACCTATTATACTTATTCCCTAACATAGCACCAGATGTGGTGGTAGAGAAGGTAGCAATGATGCTAATCAGTTAAAGAACATTTATTAAATAAGTACTGGGAATTCAAAGAAAGCAAAGAAACAGTTCTTACCTCAAGGAGTTGGAAAGAAAAGAAAAAAAAAGAACAGAAAAGAAAGAAAGAAAGAAAGAAAGAAAGAAAGAAAGAAAGAAAGAAAGAAAGAAAGAAAGAAAGAAAGAAAGAAAGAAAGGAAGAAAGAAGGAAGGAAGGAAGGAAGGAAGGAAGGAAGGAAGGAAGGAAGGAAGGAAGGAAGGAAGGAAGGAAGGAAGGAAGGAAGGAAGGAAGGAAGGAAGGAAGGAAGGAAGGAAGGAAGGAAGGAAAGAAAGAAAAGAAAGAAAGAAAGAAAGAAAGAAAGAAAGAAAGAAAGAAAGAAAGAAAGAAAGAAAGAAAGAAAGAAAGAAAGAAAGAAAGAAATGAAGAAAGAAAGAAGGAAAGAGAGAAAGAAAGAGAGAAAGAAAGAAGGAAAGAGAGAAAGAAAGAGAGAAAGAAAGAGAGAAAGAAAAAGAAAAAAAGAAAAAGAAGGAAAGAGAAAAAGAAAGAAAAAAGAAGGAAAGAAAGAGAAAGAAAGAAAAAACAGAGATAGATAGAGATATAAATATGTATACATAAAGATATATGTGTGTATATATATATATAAACACACAAATGCACACATCTAAATACATATGTGTATGTTTATATGATGCTTATATCATATATATATACTGTGTTTCCCCGATAATAAGACACTGTCTTATTATTTTTTTGGGACTAAAAAACACCAGAGGGCTTATTTTCAGGGGAGGGCTTATTTTATCCTCCATCATGCCCCTTTTATCCTCCATCATGCCCATTTTAGCCTCCATCATGCCCCTTTTATCCTCCATCATGCCCATTTTAGCCTCCATCATGCCCCTTTTAGCCTCCATCATGCCCCCTGAGTGCTTATTTTATTCTCCATCGCTTACTGAACTTACCGAGTTTTTAGATGGTCCTGTCTCAGCTCTACTCCGCGGCGCTGCTCTCCGTAGCGCCAGCAAGCAAATCACCAGGGAAGAAGAGGATGACGCGCTCACTGCTGCAGCTCTGATTGGATGCAGCTCGGAGCGCGACGTGCGTTTCACCCGGGAGGGGAGGGCGGCGCTGCTTACTGAAGGTACCGCTACGCAGCATATAGCGCAGGGGATCACCATGATGACCGTTTTCATAGTAAGTTCGATAGGGCTTATTTTCGGGGGAGGGCTTATTTTAGCGGAATATTAAAGAGTATGTGGGTGTCTTATTTTCAGGATAGGTCTTATTATCGGGGAAACACGGTACTTATATATACAAACACCTATATGTATGTGTGTATAGATATATAGAGGTAGATATACAAGATATATGCATCATAGATGATAACTCTAGCAGCCAATAAAGGTTTCCTATAGAAAACAGCATTTGAGATGAGTGCTAAGGGAAGATAGGGATTTTAAAAGACCATGGTAAGGAGGGAAAATATTTGTACACATACATATAACTATACATGTACATACATACATGTAATTATATATAAACTGTCTGTGGCTCTCTACAAGGGCTAGTGCTCTAACCACTGCACCACCTAGCTGCTCCATTGTCCTTCATTCTTGAAGAGGACCACTGACATCAGAAAGGCAATGGCTTAACTTGCAAATGAATTGTATTTAGCTGTGCCAAGCCAAAGTATGAAAGAGTTCAGCACAATAACCAATGTATAGTAGGTACTATGTAAATATTTATTGCCTTTCCTATATAACCTATTATTATTATCACATGACTTATTAAAGGAATGTAGAAAATAAGATCCTAATATTTTATTGTTTGCTGATTATACAAAAGTATTTGTTAGAGTAGAGCAAAGCAACATTTTATATGCTCTCTTTTTATAAGATATCTCATATTTATATATAAAAATTACCCAAACTTCCTTGAAAGACACAGCAGCAGAGATTGTTTTGTTCAACAGCCCTCTGATCATAAATATTAGGAGAGGAAGAAAATGGGAAATGGAAATATGTACTTGCCAAATTTGTTTTCCACTATGGAGGAGATCCAACCCAGAAGTACAAGTTGAAGACTTTTCTGTGGATAGTGAGGTTATTTCAAATACTCCTATTGGTAAGATGATAATCTATTGGCTATATCAAGCCCCAGAACATTGCAGAGCTACAAGAGATTGTTACCACTCAAAAGGCTTTGGTCTAGTTACATGAGCAAAACAAAGAAGATAAAGGCTGTCTATTACTCAGATTGCAATTTGGATGGAAAACCTATAATGCATGTCCATTGATAAATACTTAAATACATATGTGGATTTATGTATGTGAGTGTACATATCTTATCTCATATAAGTATATATTTATACATTATATAAATATATACAGTTGATTCTCATCATTTGTGGTAATTATGTTCTATAAAGTTGCTGTGAACACTGAATTAGCAAGCATTGAACCATTGATCCTTAGGGTTGGATTGTTTTTACCACTTGATCAAGATATAACCTTGCTTTAGATATATTTCTCTTTAAAAATACATTTAATATCTATTTCATATAAAAAGTAATATGTGAATTTCCTCTTCCTTTTTCTGGATGTATGATATTGTTGATTCATTAACATTGAACTCATGACCAGTAACACTCATGTTTAAATAAAACTTGTCTAATGCATACATTTCCTCTGTAAGGTACACCACAGCCTTCTTTTGTTTAGAAATAGTAAACAATACTTCAGTACTCTGCTGAGTGAAATCATCAACAAAAAGCCTAACAATGAAAAAAAAGGGTACATAACAAAGACATTTTTGACAGCATGAGAGCTAAAACAAGAAGGCAAAGAATTGCCTTATTTGACCTCAATTGGGAATGTGCACACCAGACAATTCAAATTTTTTGTGTCTCTGAACATCTCCATGAACAACTACAAAAAAAAAAAAAGTACCATGAGTTTTTATTTTTGGAATTACAAATGAATTTTAGTGAATAAATGAATATGAAAATCTAGAATCTGCCTATCATGCGGATCAACTATATATGGCAGATGACATGACAATTAGATGGTACCAGATTATTATGATGTACACTTAGGTGAGTAATTTATAATGTTTGTCCATTACTATAAATATGTGTGTGTGTGTGTGTGTGTGTGGTGTGTGTGTGTGTGTGTGTGTGTGTGTGTGTGTGTGTGTGTGTGTGAAGATGTGTGTGCATAGATAATATAGTGGATAGAATTCTGGAGCTGGAGTCAGGAAAACTTATTTTTCTGAATTCAAAACTAGCCTCAGACACTTACTAGCTGGATAACTAGGCAAGTTACTTAACCCTGTTAGCTTCAGTTTCCTCATTTGTAAAATGGGATGAAGAAAGAAATGGCAAACCACTCCAGTATCTTTGCCAAGAAAAAGCCAAATAGGTCATGAAAAATTTGAACATGACTGAAAATTACTAAACATAAGAGCAGACCAAATTGCCTTCATGAAATTATAAAGTTCCATTAAATCACTCAAGACTTTTTCTACAAACAAGATTCCACCTTTTTAACATAATAATTTACCCGTGTTATTATATGACTGTGAGCAAAGGAACACAAGTCTCATCAATAAAATATGAGCATTACATAGAGAGCAAAGGTGAAGCACACATTTGGTGTGAATAGGCTGAAAAATACAACAAATGAAAAAACTTTGAAGAACTGGACAAGATGTCATTAGAAAAATGGATGATTACAAAAGACAAATTGGTCCCATGGAGAGAGAAATGGATAATAAATGGAGAAGCCAAGTGTTCCACAGGTATCTTTATGCTTACCTACCTACCTATCTATCTATATCTACCTACCTCCCTACCTATCATAATTTACTTTCTTCATTTATTCTTTCTTTCTCTTGTTTTCCTTTCTCCCTCCTTCCACCATTTCTTCCTTTTCATATCTCTATTCTTCCCTCCTTTCCTTCCTTCCCTCCCTCCCTCTTCCTTCCTTCCTTCCTTCCTTCCTTCCTTCCTTCCTTCCTTCCTTCCTTCCTTCCTTCCTTCCTTCCTTCCTTCCTTCCTTCCTTCCTTCCTTCCTTCCTTCCTTCCTTCCTTCCTTCCTTCCTTCCTTCCTTCCTTCCTTCCTTCCTTCCTTCCTTCCTTCCTTCCTTCCTTCCTTCCTTCCTTCCTTCCTTCCTTCCCTCTTTTTCTTTCTCCCTCCCCCTTTCTTTCTCCTTGTTCCAAGGGAAAACAAGATTGTCAGGATATTGGGTGGACCCCAGTGGCAATTTTTTAAGAAAATGAGGGCAAATGTCTCATAAGAAAGGTAGGGCTAAATGGATTGCATTGTATTTGCATTAATGGAAGGACTCACAAAGCAATGAAATCATAGATCTTCTTGAGAATTTGAACACTAGTATTAATTTAAGAGGAATATTTTGTGAGTTCAAAAAAGTTTTATTCTGATGTCACATTGTTATAGAGAGATAAGGGTATGAACTCTAGACAGAGCCTAAATATGACTCTGGTATTGCACTATATGTCTCTTGTCTGATGACCAGGCGGGCTTCTCATTCTCCAAGACTGCTACCATGACTCAGATGTCATATCACTTTGGAACTTTACTCAGTAAGCCTGAGGGCTTTTACTGGTGAGTTCCTTCTGGAGAATTCCACATGAAGAATGGGTCCTGGCTGGCCATGCTGCATTCCCTTTCTGGGTCTCTAGACTTCACCAAGCCTCAACACAGGGACCTCCTAATTAAATGAGTAACAGTGGTGATTATAAAAGATAAGACTGGTCATTTTGAATGTGTGGAATTGAAAAGGTTTTGCAGAAACAAAATTAACTCATTTGGGATAAACAGGGAAGTGGTTAATTGGGAAGAAAGAAACATTTTAAATCAAATATCACTGATAAAGATTTGATATGCAAGATATATAGATAACTAATAGAAATATGTAAAACTAAAAGTGTTTCCTCAATAGAGATATGGTAGGAAGATATTAATAAACATTTTTCAAAGGAAGAATTGCAAACTATTAATAAACCTGTGAATTAATATTCTATATAACTGACAATAGGAGGAATGCAAATTAAAATAACCTCGTATTTTATCTTGTAGTTGTTTAGCCATTTTCAGTCATCTCTACTTTTTTATGACCCCTTTTTGGAATTTTCTTGTCAAAGATCCTGAAATGGCTTGCCATTTCCTTCTCCAATTCATTTTACAGATGAGGAAACTGAGTCAAACAGGGTTAAGTAACTTGCCCAGGGGCATAGTGTTTGAGATCAGATTTGAACTTTGAACTTAGGTCTTGTACTACTTAGATGCCTTACACTCAGCAGATTGGCAATGATGACAAAAGATGGACAAATCTATGTTGAAAGGCTTGTGAAGAAGCAAGCATACTGGTTAATTGTTGGTAGAGCTATGAATGAATGAATGAATGCAATTACTCTGGAAAGCAATTTGGAATTATTTAAGTTTGACTAAAATACTTATATACTCAAACTCTGAGATCAAAGAAAGTCCATATCTGGTGAGATTAAAGGGTGTACATTACCCCTTCCATTATGTGTGTGTTTTCATGTTGTCTTACAGATAAATTATTAACTCCTTAAAGGTAAATAGTATTTCATTTTTTTCTGTCTCTTTAGCACATAGATCACATAGCTCAGCCAAGTGTCTGAGTATATAGTAAGTGTTTAATAGTCATTGGTTGACTGATTGACTGACATGAGAAGAAGGAACATTTATAGGGAGTCATTTCATTTGAGTTCCTAAAGTTGAGGGTCAGTATATTTATATACATATATATATATGTGTGTGTGTGTGTGTGTGTGTGTGTGTGTGTGTGTGTGTGTGTGTGTATGTGTGTGTGAGAGAGAGAGAGAGAAAAAGAGAGAGAGAGAGAGAGAGAGAGAGAGAGAGAGAGAGAGAGTGTGTGTGTGTGTGTGTGTGTGTGTGTGTGTGTGTGTGTGTACTGTTCTTATCCCCTATTTCTGCTGACAAGATGAAATTCCCCAACAATCAGCCACAGAAAAGAATCGAATTCCAACACTACATGGGGAGGTGAAAGCAACCATAAATAGTTTAGGAAATATTGATGTAGTAAAGGTAAAAATAAAGCTGCAATACTCTATGATGAAGCTAAGGTCAGGTGAAGGAAGCATGAAATCTGAAAGCCATAGAAATAAGGGTTAGTGCCAACAGAGAGGTGGATGTATTCTGACTCACAAAGAGATATCCCACAAAGGAAAAGAAGATATCAAGCAAGATAGCAACAATGAATTACCTTCAGGGGCAGCCAGATTTTCTTCCTGGTAATTGGATCCGGTATCCACTTTTATACTTCATTTTAGCTTCCATGCTTAATCTGTTTTCTTTCTCTAGCAATTGGAATAGACAGAGGTGACGGATTATTTCATAGGTGAATCAATGGGAATAGAACATTCCATGGGGAAATAATGAGATGATAATTAACGATGTTTAAATATCATATTTCAACATTAATATGTTAATAATAGAAGGATCCAAGATGTATAGAGTACACACACACACACACACACACACACACATACACACATATATATGTTGTAGAGGGCCAGAACTCTGGAGAAATATACTTGAAACAAGGATACTTACAACAAGGTGTTAACTCAGTGGAACTGATGAGATAATGGTTCTCTAGTATACATATACTTAGTACTTATCATGGTGATGTAATGGTTCTCTAGTTCACACATAATCAGTATTCTGTAATGATGTAATTACAATATGGTACATAAGGGCTGAGAAGGACCAGAAATGATTCATTCCATCTTTGACCATCCTCTTGGTAGCTTTCCTGCCTGTTTCACGCCTCCATTAAGACCAAGACTGGTCCCAAGATCTTCCAGGGAGCTAATCCAGACATTACATATATAGTACATATACATAGATATAGATAGTATAAATAGGATGTATATGCATAAATATATGCATATATATATATACATACACACATATCACATATATTTATATTTATATTATATATGTGTGTGTATGTATGCATATATATAGTACATAGTAGAAACTATGTACCAAACCCTGTTCTAGGTATTAGGGATAAAAAAACAAAAATGAAACAGTTTCTTCTTTTAATGAGAATATATTCTATTAGGGGAATTGCATGCAGTTGAGTAAGTGCACAATAATTTTGTGAATTTGGAGAAGGAGAGAGAGAAGGGAACAAACACTTATTAAGCAACTACTACATACAAGGCACTCTGCTAATAACTTTACAAATATTATCTCATTTGTTCCTCACAGCAACTCTGGGAGGTAGGTCCCATTAGGCATTCCATTTTAGAATTGACCTCATGGAGGATTCAATAACCTTTGAGCTGAGCTGTCCCAATATGGCTTTCTGTATGCTCCATTTCTTAAGGTTAAGAAGGGGAAAACAGCAAGCCAAGTGCTTGTCCCCACTTCTTGCATTAAGAAATAAAACTTTGAAAGGAATTAAAATCCAGCAGTGAGAATATTTGTTACTGTGGGCATTATGCCTGTATAGTAAAGCACTGTAGTGGCGCCATTCATACTGCTAGAGGGAAGAATCTGTCAGCATTTCCATTTTAACCCCCTTCTGAATGAATTCCAAAAACGACAGCATTACCAGGAAGCCCATTAGTCTTCCAATGTATATAGAAAACTAAATTAGAGTAAGAATGGCAGAACTCCCCTTTGCCCCTCAGGATTTCTTTCCCTGAATTAGGAAAATAGCTAAAATCCCTTTTTTAATGATTTGACTTCTGACATCATATATCCATGTCTATTGAGAACTGAAGAGTGCTTTTAGGTAGAGAGGGAGAAAAAGGCCAAGATATTTTTTTTCTTATATCTTTTTGTGTTTCTTCACCAAAATCCCTTCACAGAAATATTATTACAGAACTATTTTATAGGAATAATGTGTATTTCAGGAGTGAAAGTTTTTATCTAGGCTAACTTTTTCTGAATTTTCTAAGATCAAACTTCCTTTATTTTCTAGGATATAATTCTCTCCCAAATTTTGGTGAAAATAACTTGTCTTAAGGTTTATGATGAAACAAATTATAGTTCAGGATGGTAACTATATTGGGAGTATTTGTGTCTCTGCCATTGAGAAGACAGGATCTTAAGTATCAGTGTTTTCCCTTTTCTATCTCCTTTTATTTATAAAGAAAAACAGGAGTACTTGGAAGATTTAATAGGATCTACTGTATAGAGATATTTTTTAAGTCCTTAGACTGTCTTCCTTGAACTTTCTTCCAATGTTGAATCAGTGAAGACTAAGGGGAGCAGAAGCACATTAATGTCACTGACTACTTGAGATGTTGGTGCCATAAGACCAGTCAATGGTGGAGCACCATCCTTTTAAAAGGATCTTTTGCTAGCTTAATGCCCAGGGTGAAGCTCAAGTGTTCCATTTATAAATTGTATGATGTTGGGCAAATCATTTAACTTCTTTAATGCTCAGTTTTCTCATCTGCAAAATGAAAGAGTTGGTCTAAATGACTTTTCAAGTTTTCAATCTCATCTTATCATATTGTCTCTGTAACTCCATTAGTACAAAATCTCTTCCTAGATTTGTGGGGTTTGTTGATCTCAAAATGAATCCTCTGGGCCTAATTAATGGAGTAAGCTAATCCAAATATATTATAATTATTTTAAAAGCTTTATTAATGACTTGTTTTTGTTTCACAGATATGCTCTTTTGTCCTTTCTATCCCCAATGTCTTCACCACTTCTTTCCCATCACCTTATCTCCATCCCTCAAAATAGGGGGGGAAAGATCTAAAAACACAATGACACACTGATTTCATTTGAGAGTATATACATCATTCTACACCCATGGTCCCTTGACTCTCAAGCAAAAGGAGAATGGAAGATAACAGGTTTCATTTAACTATTTCAGGCAACAAATAGATATTTTTAGACATTCCCTACTTAGGAATATATACAAAAAAAGCTTTAATATTTTTGCATTGCAATAGAAGGCAGAATCTTCTAAACCCGCCATTTGGATTGCTCTTCCTAAATGATTTCCCTGATATCCATTCTTGAAACTTTCACTGTGTCTTCTATATTTTTGTGTTCAGATAAAAAACAAAATTTCAAAGAAATAGGATCTTCCGTGCAGGGCTTTCTTATTCAGTTAAACTAAGGGAGAGTAAAGAGAGAAAAAATGCATTCCTATTGTCTGACTGAATTGTCAATCATTCTTAAATACTTTACTAATGATATAATATCCAAATTCTTAAAATGAGAATTAAAAATGTCAATTTCTGGTTTTTAAAAAAAATTTAGTATCTCATCTTATCTTTTGGGTGTAGAGGGACTCTCATTTTTGTTTTGTTTTGTTTTATTTTTTCAGATGCTGGCTTTTAATAATCCAATAATTTTAAATATTAATATGATTATTATAATATAAAATATAATTATTAATAATAATTTAATAATTGCTCATATATAGAGTGGGCAATGGGTGATGGAGCATCCAGCCTGTAATCGGGAAGATCTGAATTCAAATGTGACCTTAGATACTTACTAGCTGTGTGACTTTGGATAAATCATTTAACCCTGTTTGCCTCTTTTTGCTTATTTATAAAATGAGCTGGAGAAGGAAATGACAACCCACTCTAATACCTTTGTCAATAAAACCCCAAATGTGGTCATAAAGAGTCAGACATGACTGAAAAAAATAACAAAAAAGTATTCTACTTTAAGTATTGAAAATATTTCGTATATGGTTTCTTTTCATTCTCATAACCTTGAGAAACAGAAGCTATTATTGCTCCCATTTTACAAATGGGGAAACTGAGGTAGAGAGAGGTTAAAGGGCTTGCCTAGGGTCACACAGCTAATATTTGTTTGTGACTAGATTGGAAGTCAGATCTTTCTGACTTATTAGATTATTATGACTACTTCACAATAAAGATCAGTTGAGAATGAATGAATGAATAAGCATTGGCTGTGTGCAAATACAAATTTAAAAAAATAAAATTAAGATTGTTTTTGCTTTCAATGAGCTTATATTCTAATGGAGGAGACAATGCATGTAGGGGAGGGGTAGCTGGGAAGGTTTTGATGGGGGAAGTCATGGAGATGATGTATGAAGCATTGGTCAATTACTTAACATATTTTTTCTAGGAATGGCATTATTTATTTAATTCATGTTTTCAGACATGGAAAGTAGGGAAGGCAGGATGAATTAAAATGAAGTAGGGAGATGTCCAGAAAGTATAGGAAGTGAGGTGGGTCTGAATTAGGACAGTTATGGAAAATAAGTCACAGTCAAGGAGGGATGATATTAATATGACCATTTCAGGCTAGGTCTGTGGTAGGGGGGAGGGTAGGAATAGAGCACAGTTTTGCTAATTTTGTGACTGAAGGAACAGACCCCTGATCAGTCATGTTCACTCCTTCATTCAGATTTCATCCTCCTTCTTTCCTCACTTGAGGAATCCTCCCTCTCATCTTTTCTCAGCTTCCTCTTCAGTGCTGTCTTCCTTATTGGAATATAAGGAGGATACAGAGCACTGTTTTGCTTCTATTTACACTCCCAGTGTTTAGCTCATACCAGGCACTTAGTAAGTGCTTAATAATGATGAGAAAACCCCAAGAACTCTTAAAATCTCCTTGGACTCTGCCTCAGGGAAGGGACCCCACCCCAAGCATAGTTTCATCCTTATCTAAAAACCCATTGAAGTCTATTCAAATTCTAACCCAGGCTGAAACTCAAGCAGAAGCCAATCTGATACTTCAGCCAACAGCCCCTTTCAGATTGTCCAAAGCCCCTATTATAAAAAAAGTCAAACCGGAGTCCATTCTTTTCAGAGCTCCCAAACATGGCATCCTTATGCATGTCAGGATTTCTGCCCACTGGAACTGTGATTCCAGTGCCTTTTTATCTCTACCTCAACTTTACTAACTAAACTTTACTTCCAAACCCCACAATAAACCTCTTTTATCAATCTAGGTTTTTGGGCCTGTAAATTCCTTTACAGAGGACTCTTGCGCCACTACTAGACCTCATTTAACTCTGTATCCTTGCACCGAATCCAAAGGAGTTGCGGGGGAGCTCTGACTCCTTATACCCTGAACCTGCCACTAGACCTCAATTAAACCTAATTTCATTTAGGCACTCCTTATCTAGATCTCATCAATAACTGCTTTCTGATACAACTGGAATCTAAAGTCAGAGCATAAATGGTTGGGAAAGCTAGTAATGAATGACGCCTGATCTTGCACTGCACTTTGATAAGCTTCTTGAGGACAGGGGCTATTTTTGGTTTTGTTTTTATAAGCCTGCTATCTAGGCAATAGCTCCTTGAAGCCATGGTCCTCTTCAAGAAGCAATATTAAACACTAACAACCCAGCAGCCATAAAGGACTAGTGACCATAAGTTGTGGTAGTGGACACATATAATACTAGCTAACAGGGAGGATCTGTTAAGGTTGAGAACTCCAAAGTAGAATGGGTAAACCAACTTATGAGTTTCCATTAAAACTATCATATAGTGAACCTCTTCACTCCCTACAACTAAGGTTGACTAAGGGAGGGAGAACCAGCTTGGTAACAGATTAGGTCAAAGCTTCTGTGCTGAGCAGTCAGTAGACAAAGTCTTTAAAAAAAATTAAGGGGCAGTTACGTGGTACAGTGACTAGAGTATTAGATCTGGAGTAGAAGGACCTGAGTTCTAATCCATTCGCAGACACCTATTAGCTGTGTGACTCTGGGCAAATCACTTAACCCCATTATCTCAAAAAATCATATCACAACAACAAACCAACCTCTTTGGGTTTACAAGTCTTGCCTCCACAGGATAAAAAAGAAGGGTCAGGACAGAACTTGTTGTGATGCTTAGAACTGTAGGCAAAGTGGCATACCGACAACTACTTTTTCAGAATCAGCAAGATTCAGGAGATGCTGAAGCGCTATGGAAAGTAATCCAGCCTGATCCTAAAATGAGTAAAAGGCAGTTCTCTCAGGAAGGGTTGTTCACTAGCAATTTCCTACAAACTGTATCTAGAGTTCTATTTGTTTTCTGCAACTTGTAAATAGACTTTGTCCCCACCTTTGACCTTGAACAACTAAACTATGAACTTGTTAGTAAAGAGGGAAACAACAGAGTAGGTGGAATTGCTTTGAAAAGTTCTCAGATTGTTTGGGAGAGTTCAATGACTTAAAAGAATGAACAGGATGCTGGATTTGGAATTAAGAAGACAAGTTGACATCTAGTCTCAGACATTGACTACATAAATACATGACTGGTGAGAAGTCACTTAAGTGTTGTATTTCTCAGTTTCCCCATCTGTAAAATGGCACCAATAAAAGCACTTGTTTTGGTTGTAATTAGGATAAAATAAGATTAGTTTTGTAAAGGACTTTGCAAATCTATAAGAGCCCATAATTCTTATCACAGAGCCTACGGCACAAGGATTACAAAGTTAAAAAGCACTCATTTGTTATCTCACATCTCTACTCAGAGACAGATAAATCAATAGCAATACTTATTTATTAAGCACTTACTATGTGTCATTTGTATCAACTTGAAGTACTTACTAACTGTGTGATACTTATAAATCTCAACATCTCTCAGATTCGGTTTTCCCATTTGTAAAATAAACATAATAATTGGTCCCACCTCACCAGGTTATTGTTTCCAGGTAAAATGAGATACTATATGCATAGTGCTATATTTTACAAGCTATATAAGCTGTAGCTATTTTTGTTATTAATCATTCTGGTCCATTGGAAAACAAACAGCAATAGTTCATAATGCAACTAATTTTTTGTTCTTTTTAGAGAGGACATTAAATAGAGTCTGAAACATTTCAAGTCAGTGGAAGAATTTGATTACTAATAATAAAACAGAGGAATAGAGATGCATAGAAATACTAATCTTTCTCTAAATTTGATATTTAGAAGAATATTATATGATGTAATAATTTTCATTTAAAAATATAGTTTTATTTCTTTGTTCTCTCACCTACTCCCAACCCCTGTAGACCACGAAATGAAATACTAGGCTACATACCAATTTTCTTTTTAATATGGATCCAGGGGAAAATACATTTAGAATTCTACTCGCAGTGTCCAAAAGTAGAGAACTTTGCTTTGGTTAAAGAATCACCAAACTATCAAATGTGGATAGAAAAAATCAGGAAATCAAAGCAATGGAAAGAATTACAACATGTTTTCCACTGTAACCAGATTAATTTTAGGAGAGATGGCTATTTTCCCTTAGAAGAAAAAAAAAAACCCCTCAATGATTTAAGCTTTTGGGTTTGAATAGAATGCAAGAGCAACATTGTTGGATTGGAACAGTCTGCTCGTTTTCCTCCAACTTCAGTATTTGCTCTTTAAGGGAACAAAATAAATGTGAAATATAGGATTTTCAGCATTGTGAATTGCTATGTAATTAAATAAATACAAAATAAGACATTATTTGTTTATTGCTTCCTAGCCAAAACTTTCTCTCTAGCATTTGTAGCAGAATATCAAATTACATATTTGTATCCACAAAGATAGATTTCTCCAGATGGGAGGATTCAAGGAAAATGCTATACAACTTTCTAAAAACAGCTATTCTGACCATCTGGAAATTAGTCAGTCATCTATTAAGCACCTACTTTGTGCCAGTCACTGTGCTAAGCAGTATCTTGACAGCTATTCTCTCAGCAAAACTTTATAGTTTCAAATCACAGAATTCCATGGTCTCAAGAAGACTTAAATTGTCTGTGTCCTGAGCAGTAATATATATGAGATAGATTCAAGCTTGTTTTTAAGGCCTTCTGTAATTGGGTCCCATCATACCTTTCCAAATGTATTTCCCTCTTTACATTTCAGACAAATTAAATTATTCCCTGTGTCCTTATTTACGTTCATTTCCCAGACATACTATAAGGTTTTTCCCTCCATGCCTTTGCTCAAGCTATTCATAATATTATGAATCTTGAGCCTGAAAGGACTTTTGAGATCATGTGATCCATTCCTTTCATTTTGTTGATAAAGAAACCTAGGTCTATGCTTCGAGAGTGACTGTTCTCAAATCACATATTACTAGTCCTAGGTCAAAGGACCTGAACTTATATCCCACACACAACATTTATCACCTGTGACAATTACTCCATCAAGTCCCAGTTTCTTTATCTGTAAAGTGAGGTAACTGAACTAGATGGCCTCTGCCATCAGTCCCAGTTCTAACTCTAAAACTACAAGTAACAGAGCTAAGTTTCAAACACAGGTCTTCCAACACCAAATCCATCTTTTTCTACTGCATAGGTTCCGTTTCTTCCCTCGATGCCTTTACTTATAAAACTCTTTCCTTCTTTCTTTTAAAAGCTCATATCAAATGCTAAGTCCTGAATGGAATTTCCTTTGTTTTCTTAAGCCCTCATGGAATATCTATTTGAACTGTTTTGTACATTTTGGCACTTAATTACATCTTCATGCATTATTATTGATTGTCCATTTTAAGAGGACCAATGCCATTACTGGGTAATGACTAAACTTGAATGCAAATTGGATTTTAGGGAGGCAGTCACATAAAGCCATAAGCTTCACTCATTCTTTCAAGTTCAGTGGCAGAACAAAAGTTAAGATCACTGGCAATAACAGCCTGGGATGCAATGGATGACCTTGATATCTCTGATATCTTACCCAGCTCTACAGAACCTGCTTTAACTGCTTTCCTGGCCACTGGAACAAATTGTTCTCATTCACTCTTTCCACCAGGGGAAAGTCTTCACATGCTTGGGGTAGACATTCCCCTAATTCATTGTTGGGTTTGAAGTCTATTTGTTACCTTCAACCTGGTTTAACCAGTCTGCTAATAAGTTTTTATGGAAGTATGGCCATAGTACACACTACAGCAGTCCCAGGTGAGAGTTGGGTTGGACACCAAAGGTAGATGAGCAGCTCTCAAAAGGATTCAGCAAACCTTCACAGAAGGGAAGTCCTTCCTGAACACTTCATCCCACCAATCTCATGCACTAATGATTTAATTCTAGGATCAGAGATCTGGAGTTGAAATAGATCTTAGAAGAAATATGATTCAACTCTCATTTAAATGATAAGAGAACTGAATTTCAAAGAGGTTGAGGAATTAATCAAGGTCACATAGTGGAAGAATTTAAATGTAGATCCTCTAATCCCCAAAATCAGTGTGTTAATTTTGTCAGTCCATCTAAATTAAAAACTTTTTAGGTAAAGAAAATTCTGTTCTCTCATCTGAGAGCTGATGTGGCTTATATCAATTCTGGAGGCAATAGTTAATTTTAATAAACATTTGCTGATTGACTGAGATTTCATTAGAAAACTGAAATGAAGTATTTCAGGAAAGGATGCCTGTCAGCAATTCAGAAGTCATAAATACTTCAGCTTTTCTTAGATTCTACATAAAACCAGAGCTGGAGACAATTAAAGAGAAAACTCTTGGACAGCCAGAGATTTCCAGCTCTATCCTAATCTTTCATTTAGTGTTCCACCTAGGAATGGACTTTAAGATCCCACAACATTTAATGATTACACATGGCCATAGTTATACCTTCTTTAGTATTTTTCTTGTTTTTAACTACTATAGAGCAAAAATTAGATCATGCCCACAATCCTTCCCCCCAAAAAAGACTCTTTACAGGTAGCCATATCATCAGGTCAAGCCAAAAACAACTAGAAACTTTCAAGTGAGCAAGATAGTACGCAGGTCTACATAGAAGTAGCATCTATCATAATAGCTGCACTTATCAGGAAGACACCAGGATTACTAACATTGTTTCAGGTTCATAATCAAAGGGGGTCTGTGGATCTACAAACTAATTTTGCTATAAATTAAACTGGAAATAACTTGCTTCAACACACACACACACACACACACACACACACACACCACACTAATGAATTGGAAAAAGAGCTTGGTGTAGTCCAGGTGTTTTGTGTCATAGATCCTTTTGGCTTTCTGGTGACTGCTAAGGACCCTTCCTCAAAATAATCTCCTTCATGGTTTAGGTTTGGTATTAGAACAAAAAAAGACATGCTTAAATCCTTCACCAATTAAAAGAAGCTTTACTTAGTCATAGCATAGGAAGGTTACTCGATAAGCATACTACTGCAGCACTTAGTTTGGGTAGATGTAGTCTATCCATCTCCATATGGAAATACATCTGGTCATCAAGGCAGAGTACAGACATTTGCCTAAGGGTTCTACCTCCATTTTTATGACCTTTTGTGACTAGGAAATGAGTCAATATAGTCAAAGATCATCAAAAAAGCTGCATCAAAAAAACAAACAAACAAACAACAACAACAACAACAACAAAACCTGGGAACTGAATCTTTGTCCTTTGTGCCAGTGGAGCACTGTGAATAAATGTGTTACTTTTCATGGAAAAAGTAGCCTGACCCATGTGGATGGAGTTAGGAGGACCCTAGAAGATGACTTTATCATTAATAACATGTCCTGAGAAGGTAAAGATCATGTTGATTTTAGACTTTGTTTATGACACATGCCTTCTTGATGTTGTTTGGTCATTTAGTCATATCCTATTCTTTGTGACCCCATTTGGGGTTTTCTTGATTATTCAAGTGGTCATATAGTTGAAGAACTCAAATGCAGATTTATCTTCTCCAGCTCATTTTACAGATGAGGAAACTGAGGCACACAGGGTTAAATGAATTGCCCAGGATCACACAGCTAGAAAGTGTTTGAGGCTCAAGTTGAACTCAGGAAGATGAATCTTCTTGATTCCAGGCCCAGCATTCAATTCATTATGGCATTTAGCTTTTCTGGCATTCAATTCAACTTACTAGCTGAAGAGAATTTTGTGTTCACTCTTTAGCTCTCATAAATTCACTGAACACTAGCCAGAAATTAAGAGATGGAGGAAAAAAGCATTTAAAATAGAATAGTGCAATAAAATTTCCTTTATTTGTCCCCAGAATCTCACCAAAATGTGACTGTGTACAATCCAGAAGCACTTGGATTTCTTTGATTTAGACTTCTTTGACTAAATGTGCCTTAGTTGTGACTAAAAAGATTCCAGACTTACAAATTCATCAAGGTTAAGGTGTTTGATGCAGTCTCCCTCTCCTTTTCCCTCTCCCTTTCTCTTTAAGAATTAAGTAAAACTCACTTGGAAGCTGCTCTATTGTGGAGACAGATTGAAATTGATGGCTGTGTTTCTTTTAAAACATGATGATTGCTGAAAGATTCAAGCTTGAAGGCCAAAATCTTGGTTCCAGAGATCTGAAAGGAGGATTATTCGGTAGAATTGGAAAAGACAAACCCCATTTGGCAAAGGAAAGCTCTCTCAAGGGTGTTTTAATTTACTGTTCTTCTGAATATATAGAGGAAAATATAATCCAGAGACACTGTTCTGTTCTAGGACTTACAAAAGTCTTCCCTGAAGAACCATTCAAGAAAAATCCTATCTTGTTTCTTAGAGAAGAGGGCCTTTGATACTGAATCCTTAATTTGGGTCTTTCAGGGAAAACAAGATCCACCTGCTATGACATTCTAGCTGACAGCACAGCTGAATTTACTCATGCAACTGGAAGAGCAAGTGTTCCCATCTACCCTGTCTTCAATTCTTCTCTTGCCAGGGGCCCACAAGACCTAGCTGGCATTCAGATCAGAAATTAATGTCAACCTATCAGGGTCTCCTAAGAGTGGTAAATGGAATTCCCCCAATTGAGAGAAAAATCTAGAAACATGGCTGATTTCACTTGGAAATTAGGACCATAGACCTTGATCAACAAATCTCGATGTTCTGATTTTTTTGTTTTGTTTTGTTTTTGTTTTGTTTTTTTATGTTTGGAAAATATTTGTGATTCTTCTCTTTTCTAAGTATAGCCAATGAAAGCTGTGAGAACCCTTATCCCAACTCCCACGCTTACTGACAGTCAGGTTCCCAGAGCTATGCTAGCTACATCTCTCCTTCAGGGTTCCAAGGGTACCCCTGAGGGTTCATGGTTGATTGCTTTCTCAGCTGGTGCTCTTGGTTCAAGACCTCACCAATGTATTTTCCTTAAGATTATTGGATGAAAATCATTTAGTCAGCCTTAAGTAGCTTTAAGAAAGGTTTATTTTTTAGGGATACAACAAGATGTTTGTACATCTTCCTCTGCCTCACCCCGCCAAAATCTGTGACACACTCTCCCTCAAGTACGTAGATTATCCAGGGGAAATTTGACTGAAGCTTAGAAAGGACATGAGGCCATGGAGTGACTCAAAGTTCCTATTCGTGCTTTGCTCTCATTTTTAAGGTGAATCAAGATGTTTTCTTTAGGAACTGTGTATTCTCATTGCTAGAACCTAGTAGAGTCTTGAATCCTTGACACTTAATGATGCAGATACTGCTGCCATCAGCTGATGTAGAGATGCCATTTAGAATATCAGTTGGAAGGAGCATCGAGGTTGTGCAGTAGACAGAGCACCATTCCTGAAGTCAGGAGGACCTGAGTTTAAATCTGGATTTAGACACTTAACACTTCTTATGTGTGACCTTAGGCAAGTCACTTAACTCCAATTGCCTCAGCAAAAACAAATACATAAATAAATAAATTAATTAATGGATGAATATTGATTGGAAGATGAGAGCTACTGATATACTAGGACAGTGACAAAAAGATAGCTGGTCCAACATCTTCTGGGCCCTTTGAATATGGCAAGAAGGTCCTTTTCCAGACAAAGGAGGGGAAGGAGAAGGCTACTGGCTAAAGCTGAAAAAGACCTCCTCCTAATCCAGGTGATTCTTTCTCAGAGATGAAGTGGAAAACCACAAGTTCTAATTTCTGGAACTCCATGCCTTCTCAACTACATTGATAATTTAAAGATGATCCTTGGAGGCTGGCCAAGTTTCCTAGATCTAGTCTAATATATCATTCATGTCTTTGGCAGAATTCAAATTCAGTTTTTTTTTTTTTTTTATTATAAGGCTAATATTTAATCTAGTAACCCCAACCTGCAGTAGATCTTCTCTTACATGTTCATAATGAATAATAGCCCTATATTTTAGCATTACATAGTTTTATGTTATATAATTACTGTGCCATCTAGCTCTCTATCTTTTAGAGATATTGAAGAGGAAGGAAAATTACAAAGACCTTTGTAAAAGCAAGTCTATAAAACATATTTTTGATTCCTTTGTTGTATCAATATATAGGGAGATGACAAAACAATATACTGGAAAATTTGTGAGAGGTTTGAAAAATAAGTGGCCAAGGTTTGGAAATCACCCCAAAGAATATGTGTGTGCAAATATGCACATAAATAAGTGTGTATGTATGCATATATACATATATGTACTATATATATATATATATATGAGTATATACTATACCTATACAGATATAGTTATATAATGAATGCTATCTTTCTTCCTTCCTTCCTTCCTTCCTTCCTTCCTTCCTTCCTTCCTTCCTTCCTTCCTTCCTTCCTTCCTTCCTTCCTTCCTTCCTTCCTTCCTTCCTTCCTTCCTTCCTTCCTTCCTTCCTTCCTTCCTTCCTTCCTTCCTTCCTTCCTTCCTTCCTTCCTTCCTTCCTTCCTTCCTTCCTTTCTTTCTTTCTTTCTTTCTTTCTTTCTTTCTTTCTTTCTTTCTTTCTTTCTTTCTTTCTTTTTCTTTCTTTCTTTCATAATTAGGGTTAAGGGGCTTGCCCAGGGTTACAGAGCCAGAAATTCTTAAGTATCTGGGCCATATTTGAACATAGCTCCTCCTGACTTCAGGGTTGGTGCTCTATCCACTATATCAATTAGTTGCCCCACAAATATTTTCTTCCAAGAAAAAGTCAGAAAACACTAAACATGAAAAACACTAAGCAGCATCACCAAAGATGAAGTTGATTTTCATTTTTTAATGATTTGTAGATATCTTTTTTTAATTTTTGAAGTTTTAGGATAATATTTATATTTGCTATTCTAAATTTAACAAATATCCTCACCAAAAGTGCCCAATATAAACATTTTCAAATTATTCTTACATTATCAGATATAAAATGTTCGGTATTCTGGACCAGGCCTATCATAGGTGATTCTCATGATTAGGTTACAAAAATTCTCTTGAGGGTAGATCACAAAGAGAAGTTTAAAAAGAAATACAGATTAGACAAGAATCTTTGGGGTCTGATGAGGGAGAGAGAAGAGTTTTATTTGTGCTGTGCACACACATTCCATCTCTATAACTATCCTGGTATGTTTTGAAAAGAGAAGACAATGAGCCAAAAAAGTCAAAAGTATAAGAGTAGGGAAAATGAAAATACATAATTAACAATAATAATTGTGAATATTAATAAGAGAAACCCACTTGTAATATAGAAAAAAAGCAGCAGAAAAGATTGAAAGCAAGGTCTAACGTGTTTACAAGAAATACATCTGACACATAAATCTTTACAAATATTTTAAATAAGGGGAAGAACCAACAACTACTGCAGCTGCAACTGACCTCAAAAAATCAGGAGAAACAATCACAATTTCAATCAAGGCAAGAGCAAAAAGTAAAAGAAAAAATTTAAATCAAAATAGGGAAGAAATGTGGTATCAATTGTATAGTCAGAAGACCTCAATTCAAATTCTGTCTTTGACACTTACTGCCTGTATTAATTTGGACATCACTTTGGTACCTAGGTCTTAGTTCTCTCATGTGTTCCATTAATTATAATTATATTATACTATGAATTCTATAATTACATTATACTATATTGCCTAGAGGTCCCCCCTCTAACACTAGATATATTCCAATGATATGGGATATCAGAATTTTATGAAAATATTTAATGCAAATATTTCTTTTCCTACAATATATGCTTTTTCTTCTATTTCTAACTGAATTGATTTTGTTTGTGCACTTTCAAATTTACATAGTTGACATTGTTTTTATATTTCTATTTCAGATCTGATACTATAGCATTTGTTTGTTTGTCTTAATATAGGTCATTACTTTCCTAATAACTTGTGTTTTGGGGTTTAATGAACTGCTCTGCTATGTGTAATGTTTCTTGATCTAGTTAGTCTAGTGTATTCTATAAATCTACTTTTTCTTATCCAGGAATTTTGCTAACTACTGCCTGGTAACAGTTTATAATCTCAAACCCTTCTTTTTCCTAATTTTTTCTTTATATATTTTGATATTCTTAATAATTTATTGTAGATGAAGTTTGTTAATTTTTTACCTCATTGAATAAAAAAATTGCTAATTTAATTGGAATAGCACTAAATATTTAGAATATTTTTAATATTTCTACCATTTTAAATATAGTGACAGGACCCAGCTATGGGTTTCTGTGTGTTTCTCTAATTAATGAGTACTTTTTTATTTACATAAAATTGTTTTGTGAATGTATTTATAAAAATATTATCCTATATTAACAAGTTGGTTTTCATATATTTAATGAACTTTGTTTTCTCAAATGAAATATCTCTTCCTATTACTTAAGTATTTATTAGTATACAGAAAAACCCATTATTTTGTGGATTTCTTTTTTATCTTAATCAATTTGTATTCTAATCAATAACTGTGTCTATTAGGATTTTCTTTGAAATTCTATAGTAATGTAATTGAACTGTTGTATGAACATAGATATCATTTTGATTTATCTTTGCTTATGCTTCCCCCTAATTTTTAAAATTTTTATTATTGCTATATCTTTATAATTCTAGACAAAATTATTTATTTTAAATATTAGATGTCAAATATTTAATATCTACATGAAAGTCATTCAGGTAATACTAGTAAGAGCCATACTGAAGAAAAAATCTAATGAAGATCTTCGACCCCCAATATAAAATAGGTATGGTGATGTCTTTTGATTCATGCATAAATTGGATTTAAGGGAGGCAGAGTTACATAAAGTCATCAGCCTCACTATCTCTTCTAAAGTCATCATCATTCAATAGTAGGACAGAATCAAGATGACCGGTGATGACTCAAGATGCAGTGGATGACCTTGATGTCTTCAATATCTAACCATGTTCTAAGTTCTACCTTCTCTTGCCTTCATTACCATTGTAACAAATTGTTCTCATCCACCCATTCTACCAGAGGAAGACTTTACATCCTTGAGGTAGACACTCTCCCCAAACTCACTGTAGGGTGGAGACCCTTTGGTTACCCTCAACCTGGTTTAGTTTGTCTCCTGAAATGATTTATTAGGGTGTGGTCATTGTGCATGCTACAGCTTCTGGTAATCACAGGTGAGAGTTAAGTGGATCAGATGGACACCAAAGGTGGAAAGCAACTCTGTAAAGGACTCGGAAGCCTTCATACCAGAGGTACTAGTTTTCCCTGAACACACCCTATACCTATATCTCTCCAAAGTAAGACTATCTAGTACTAATCAAAAATTAAAGAAAAAGTTCAATGGAAAGGAATGGATATACCAGACAGCCAACCATATATATATGTAAAACACCAGTGTTGGACAAAACTTTAGGAAATAAAAATAGGGAAAGGATTCACTGTTTAACAAATGTACTTGGGGGAAATAGTTGGCAGTTTGGTGGGAAAGGGATTGGCCCCACATCTAAAGAATTCCAACTGAATGAGGGACTTAAACACTTTTTAAAAGAATCCTAGAAAAATAGAAATAAATGGGGTGAATTATTTATTTCAACTGTGGAGGGGAGATTTTTTTTCCTAATTCAGAATTGAAAGGAATTATTGGGGACAAGTTAAATATGCTCCCTTGCATAAAAATAAAGTCTTTATTGCAAAATATGATTAAAAGAAAAATATGAATGACAAAAAATGACAAGTAAAAACTTGGTATCTATGATATAAGTGTAGATATCTATATACTATCTCTAATCTTCATCATGAAGCTGAAAGTACACATTAAGTATATTTGTATAATGGACAAAGAATTGAATCCTCCTGAGTATGTGCAAGTGATTGGCTGCAGCAGTATGTGTAGACAATTCTGTAGCTGGCTCTAGTCTGCTAACCATGTGATGAATAGGAGACACTTTAATTATAATTAGCTGTGTAACCAGAACTGGGGAAGCTTTCAAAAGACAGTAGTTGATCTCATCCTTTCCCTTGGTTTGGCTTCTTCCAGCCTGGTTGCATTCCTGGAAGACACAATGCTGGATGGAGAAGTCTTGGGCCCTCCATTTCCAAGGACAACATGTGATTCTTGAATATGGCCCTTGGTTCTTTGCATTAGTGTTTGCTCTTAAGATTTAGAGTAATAATACTGAATTTTGGAAAGTCAGGAGAGCAAGCCAAGAGGAGGTCATGGTGTGTGGCCAATATATAGCCAGCTGGTCCAGTTTTTAGGCCCTAAGGATCAATGACCTACTTTTAAGAGTCAAATCATCACTAACTAAGACAGTGGCAATGTGGCCAATGCTATATTGAAACTATTTTGAGTCTGAGCCCAATCTCCCAAGATACTGAAGTATCATGGGGAGAGAGTGCCAATAAGGTCTTAGGGACAAAGTTTTACTTCTGTTCATGTTGTATTTTTGAAGTAACAGTTCCTTTGTAAAAGATAATTAAAGGTACAGGATTAAATGGAATTAGTGTGGTAGCCATGGCAGTTAACATTACCATACTAGAGCCATAGCCTGAGTCAATAACATTAGATGTTTCAACTTCATAAAGGTAACCCTATTAGCTTTTTGGGGAACTATAGTCCACATTATCCTGGAATAGTGAACTCAAAGAGTTCAGGCAACATAAAGATGTGATAAAATGTCAACTAGATAAATGTACTATGGATAAATGGTCAAAGGATATGAGTTGAAAATTATAAAAAAGTTGACAGAAATTGTTGGCTATTATTAGAACAAATGTTCAGCCTTGCTAAAAATCAGAGATGCACATTGAAATAATTTTGAAGTACCACCTCACAACTGTCAAACTGGCAAAAAAAAATGGTTAAAAGCAACAAAATTCAGCATTGGCAGGATCATAGAGAAATATACATATTTGCCTAGAAAATATCTAATATCTGGCGCATAGTAAACAATGCTTATTGATTGGTTAATTTATTAATGCATTCTACTGGTGACATTCTGGATGAGTATTGTTTGGAAGAACAATCTATCGGTATACAGTAAAAAGTTTTAAAATAATCACACTCAATGACCCCAAAATTTCATTGTTGAAAATAAATCCTAAAAGTGTTTAAACAAGAATGTGTAAAACCTAAGTGTCTAAAATTAAGGCAGTGGTTAAATAGCATGCCTTTAATATTGTGGAATATTATAAATCAATCAGTAATGACTTTTAAAATGATTTCTTCTCAAATAACCCTGGGAAGCAAGTACTGTTATTAGCCAATTTTATACTTGAGAAACTGAGGCAGACTGAAGTTAAATGACTTATTCACAATCATACAGCAAAATGAGTGTCTTGAAGGTGGATCTGAAGTCAGTTTTTTCTGTATCACCTAGCTGCCTATGTTTAAATGACTCATTTCTGATAGTATCATTGTCAAGAAATATTAATCCTTTTCCTCTTCTATTTAATATTTAACCTAGGCTTATAACTGATACCTTTCATATTTTATAAACTTTCTTAAGTTTCTTTTGTTTGCTATATATTAATTTCGGTTTTGTCAAAACAAGTCCTAATCGTAGAAATTTTGTAAAAATTCCTTTCTTTCCCCAAAGAATAATGTTCAGTTTTTAAAATATTATTCTTGGATGCAAAAGATTTTTCTTGGCTCTGTTCTATGTCATATTCCATTTTTCTCTTCCCTTTTTTCTTTTTCATTAATGCTTAGTAGTCCTGAGATATTCTGATTAGAATTCCAAGGTATATGACCTGTGTTTTTTTCTGATTTTTTTTTTCCTTTGAAGTAGAAATTCTGGAGCTTGGCCAGGACTGTTCTTTGTAAGATGAATTTGGTTATCTTCTCTGGTATCAGTCCATGGGTACCATTGGGCTTCACCTTGTCCTCTGGTTCCAACATTTCTATATAACTGCATTTTAAAAAATTTCTTGACATGAGATTCTGGATTTTTATTTTATTTTCTTTCTAAGAAGTTACTTTTTCTCCAATTATCTCTTTAATCATTTTACAAATTATATTTTTATAAAATTATTACTATAGTAGTCTTATATGTCATAGTGAATAGAACTAGTGGATAGAGTCCTGACTTAAAATCAGGATGACCTGAGTTCTAATACCATCTCAGAAGTTTATTATAATAGTTATGGGTAGATCATTTAACATTGTTGAGCCTTAATTTCCTCATCTATAAAGTGGGATTTCACTGGACTTGATAGTCTCTTTGATGCCTTAATGGTCTCTTGATGCTTTCTTGATGCTTTTCTTGATGGTCTCTCATCCTTTCAATTTTATATTTAGGATCCTTCTAATTGTTATATAGGTATATAAAGTACTTTGCAAATCTTAAAGTTACACACACATGCACACAAATATATTTACATACATTTTCATATACATATACATACATACCCATTTATAAATATAGATGCATATGTGTGTTTGTATGTATATTGTATATATGTGCTAGTTATTTATTCTTCTTTGACTATGACTATGACTGCAACTACTACTACCACCAACAGTACTATTATTTTGCTTTAATATTTTTAATTGTATCTTTGGATTTTTTTAGGGCCTTCACTGATGTGTTAAGTTTTTTTCTGGTTTCTCTCCTAAGCTAACAGTTTTCCTTTTAAGTTTTTCATTTACAATTTGAATTTCACTCTCATGTTTTTGCCTTCAATTATTTTATTTGGTTTCTAGCCTTTCTCCTGGTTTTATTTGGCATTCCATTTTAATTTTCATGGCTCTAATTATAAGTATTCCAGACTTATTCTCATCTTCTGGAAATTTTTATGGAATTCTTTTATCCCATTTCTTTCTTTGCATTAAGAAGTTGTCTTTGCTTGCTCATTTCCTCTCTATCTCTTCTCATTTTTTTGTGGTTATTTTATTGTAAATATTTTCTTTCTACCTCCTCTTTTAAATTATCATTGCTTTTTATGTTATTTGGCATATTTCCATATTTTCTGAGGTGATAGGTTAGAACTGAGTTCACTCAATCATCTCATTGGAGAGCTAATAGGTAGACTTTCATGATGGATTATTTTTAAAGTCACTCTGTTAACTATGCCCAAAGGACTATCAAACTTACCTTTGATCCAGCAGTATTTCTACTGGGTCTGTATCCCAAAGAGATCATAAATAAGGGAAAAGGACTCACATGTGCAAAAATGTTTGTAGCAGCCTTTTTTGTAGTGGCAGGGAACTGGATATTGAGTAAATAACCATCGATTGGAGAATGGCTGAATAAGTTATAGTATATTTATATTAGAGAATATTATTGTTCTATAAAAAACGATCAGCAGAAGGATTTCAGAAAGGCCTAGATAGACTTATATGAATTTATGATAAGTAAAGTGAGTAGAACCAAGAGAACATTGTACAAAATAACAAGATGATATGATGGATGTAGCTCTTTCCAACAATGAGATGATTCAGGCCATAGACTCACAATGGAGAGAGCCATCTACATCCAGAAAGACTTTAGGGACTAAACATAGCTCACAACATAGTATTTTCACTTTTTGTTGTTGTTGTTGTTTGCTTGCTTTTTTTTTTCTTCCTCATTTTTTGATCTGATTTTTCTTGTGCAGCATGATAAATGTGGAAAAATGTATAGAATAATTGCACATATTGAATAAACATATATTGGATTATTTGCTGTCTAGAGAAGGGGATTGGGAGACAAGAGAGAGAAAAATTTGAAACAAAAGGTTTTGCCAGGGGGAATGTTGAAAAATATCTTAGATGTATTTTGAAAGTAAAAAGCTATTCACCAGCCCTGAAGTCAGGAGGACCTGAGTTCAAATTTGGCCCCAGACATTTAACACTTCCTAGCTGTGTGATCCTGAGCAAGTTACTTAATCCCAATTGCCTCAGCAAAAAAGAAATAAATAAAATTTTAAAAAAAGCTATTGTTAAAAAATAAAAGTGTAAAAAGTTCCAACAATGGATCATATTGTGTTTCAAATTTCTAAAAAATTCAAAGTAGTTAACTATAAAAAAATAAAGTCCCTCTGTTGATTAAAAGATGCAGAGAATAAAAGACACTTCTCTTTTTATATCACAATATCATTATCACACACACACACACACACATACACACACACACACACACACACACACACACACACACACACACACACAAATTGACTTGGTAGTCTCAAATATGTCCACAAAGGCTCTTTTCCAACAAGGAGTCTTTCACATATGTGTTTTATCCTTTCATACAAATACACTTTTCCTTGGAAAAATTAAACCATTGAGATAAATGATCAATGACCGTTTGATTACTAAAATCACCCAAAACATAAATTAGGAAAGATGTATATGACCTTTCTTTTTTCATTAGCTTCTCCTTCATCACAACTCAATTTTTTTCTTTCCAAAGTAACAACAAAATTTCCCTTTTCTAATATCATTTAGTCTATGATATTCCTTTATTTTCTTTCCTCTTCTTCTTCCAGACTCCTAAAAAGAGTGCTATATACTCGTTTCCTCTGCTTAAAAAAACTGACCCAATGATTCAAGTTCTTTTTTTATCATTCTATTTAGACTACTTTCTTAAAGATTTTTAACTTATTAATTACTAAAGTCAGTGAGTTTTTTCCACCTTTATTCTTTTTTTTTTTTTTTTTTTTTTTTTTAATTTTGATCACTTGACACTATAAAATAGCCCTCCCACAACAAACTCCTTTTCTCTCCAGGCTTCCATGTTAATGTACTCCACTATTCCAACTTCATTGATTCCTACTTCTCTCTCACTTTCTTGGGATTCTTTTTCCTCTTGTCCCCTAAATATTAACTAGTTCCAAGGCTTTCTTCAGTCACATTCTTTTCAAGTCAAGTCAACAAGCATTTCTCTCTCTATTCTTTTTTTGACATGTCATCAACATCACCAGTTTGTAGCTTAGCTGGAATTATGCCAGCAATTAAACATCACACCATTCAGGAAACATCCCCCAGTCATCTATTTCTGAAGAATATTTCCAAATTTATGTTTCTAACTAAACTCATTTTTTCTCCCAAGCTCTACTTTAGCATTTAAGTTTGCTTGTTGGAGCTCCATTTGGGGGATGTCAAGCTCAACATGTAAAAGTGAACTCATCATCTCCCTCGGGCTTATCCTCCTCCCTTTCTTATCTCTTTTAGTGACACTATTGTTCTCTTTCCTCCAGGGTCTTTTTCTCCTTTTACTCCTCCTTCTCGGCCTCCCTCATTCAATCAATCAGAAAATCTGATTGAACTGGTTGAACTATGCAGTTTCCTTTGCTTCCTTGGGACAGCTGCCATTTATATTCCCCCTTGTTGTAACTTTCCATGAACTTCAGAGAGAGCTCTATGAGAACAAGAGTTGCTCTTATAGGAGAAGTAAGCCAGCATAAATATTAACAAACTTACTATCTATGAATAAGTTAATGAATATGCTTTAGGGAGGGTGCCCAGGGAATTCTCATCATTTCCCACCCAGCTACTTTCCTGATTTTGTCATCTCCGAAACTCATCATTCTTCAAGATGACATCTATTCTGAAACTCTCACCTTCTTAGATCACTTCCAACGTTGTCTGCAAGATTCCCTTACCCCCTCAGCACCCCATTATGCTTTTCTATTTCTTTTTTTGTGTTGTATTTTCTCTCTTCCCCCACCCCACATTAGATTGTAAACTCACTGAGTTCAGGGACTTGTGTCTTTTTTTTTTTTTTTTTATCTCTAGCACATAATGTGCGCTTGATAAATGTTCATTGACTCTGACTCTCAATGAATATATAAATGAATGGATGAAAATTCATTTATTTAACACTTATTTTATGCCAAGCACTATATTAATTAACTGAAAAACTGAGAAAGTTCCTTATTTCAAGGAGTTCACATTAAAACTGAGGGAGATAGTATAATAGGCACTGTTTGCTTGCACATAGAAAGGCCCAAGGGGTCCATATGTCATGTACATAGAAGAAAACAGAATAAGAGACTTTAGGGCAGAAAGGTCAGGCAGTTGATGAGGCTTAAAGGATTTTATTGGAAAGTTTTTGGAAAGACCTGATGATCCTCCATTTTGTCAAAAGTAACAAGCTGTGAATTCCCATCTCATTCAAGAAGCATGATCAAAAAC
The DNA here is from genome assembly GCF_048593235.1 of Sminthopsis crassicaudata. NCBI lineage: Eukaryota > Metazoa > Chordata > Mammalia > Dasyuromorphia > Dasyuridae > Sminthopsis > Sminthopsis crassicaudata. Next base: position 38,330,328 of record NC_133620.1, on the reverse strand, counting down.
TTTGGCTTCCAGGTTCTCTCTCTTCCTCCTTCCCCATTCCCCTCATTGAGAAAGTAAGCAATTTGATATAGGTTATACATGTATAGTTATGCCAAACATTTCCATAATAATCATGTTGTAATATAAAGCAGCCAAAAAAAAAAAAACCCTCAAGAAAAATAAAGTGAAAAAAAGTATTTTTCAATCTGTATTCTGATGTCAGTTTTGTGTTTTTTTTCCCCTATGGGGATGGTTAACATTTTTCATCATAAATCTTCAGCATAGTCTTGGATCACCATATTTTTTAGAACAGCAAAGTCATTCACAACAGATTATCTTAATTTCTGTTACTTTGTATACAGTACATTGCACTTTGCATCAGCCCATGGAAGTCTTTCCATGTTTTTCTGAAAGTGTATTGGTCATTATTTCTTATAGCACAATAGAATTCCATCATAATCACACTCCACCATTTGTTCATCCATTCCCAATTGATGGGTATCCTTCAATTTCCAATTTTTTGGCCTCAGAAAAGAGCTATTTTGGACATTTTTGCACATATAGATACTTTTCCTTTCTGATTTGTACCTCTTTTGGGATATAGACTTAGTACTGGTATTGCTAGGTCAAAGGTTATGCATGGGTTTATATCCCTTTGGGTATTGTTCCAAATTTTCTAAATAATAGTTGGATCAGTTTATAAATCCAAAGCAATTCATGATGTTTCATTTTTCCCACAACCCCTCAATCATTTGTCATTTCCATTTTCTGCCCTATTAGCCAATGTAATACAGATGAAGTAGTAGCTCGGAATTGTTTAATTTGCATTTCTCTAATCAATAATGAATAATAGCATTTTTTCAATATGGCTGCAGCTAGTTTTCGTTACTTCATCTGAAAACTGATTATATCTGTTGATAATTTACTAATTGGTCAATGGCTCTTTTTTTAAAAAATAAATTTGGTTCAGTTCTCTATATGGTTGAGAAATGAGGCTTTTATGAGAAAAACTTGCTTTAAAATTATTTTTTCAGTTACTATTGTGAACTGTATTTCTCTCTGTCCTATTCCCTAGTCCATCCATTCCATTTTTTCATTTCTTTCCCCTTTCCCTTCTGAAAAGTGTTTTGTTTCTGACTATGTTCTCTACCAAGCTTCACTTTTCTTCTATCAGCCCTTTCCCTTCTCTTGTCCTCTTCCTCTTCTACTTTCCTGTAGGACAAGATAGATTTCTATATTCAATTGAGTGTGTATGTTACTCTGTCCTTGAGCCAATTCTGATGAAACTAAGAATTTACTTTCACTTACCTCATCCCTTTCCTCTCCACTATAAAAGTTTTTTTTTTCTTGTTTCTTTTATGGGAGATAATTTATTCTATTCTATCCCTCCCTTTCTCCTAGTACATGCCTCTCTCAGCTCTTAATTTAACTCTTTTAGATATCATCTCTTCATATTCAATTTACATCTGTGTCTTCTAAATGCCCTAATAATGAGAATTCTTATGAATTACAATTATTATTTTCCCATCTAGGAATGTAAATAGTTTTAGCTTTATTAAGTCCCTTATGATTTCTCTTTCCTGTGTACCTTTTTAAGCTTCTCTAGAGTCTTGAATTTGAAAATCAATTTTCCTATTCAGCTATCTTTTCATCAAAAATGCTTGAAAATCCTCTATTTCAGTTAATGTCCAATTTTCCCCTGAAAAAAAATATACTCAGTTTTGCTTAGTAAGTGATTCTTGGTTGTAATCCTAACTCCTTTGCTGTTCAGAATATCATATTCCAAAACCTGATCTTTTTTTTTTTTTTCATTTGTTTTTAAAATTTTTGAGTTCCAGATTCTTTTCTTTATCTTCACCTCTGTCTTCATTAAGAAGCCACATGTGAAGTTATGGAAAACATTTCCATAAAAAAAGGTGTTGTGAAAGAAAACATAGATTTCCCACTATAATAAATAAAACCCCTCAAGAAAAATAAAATCAGAGAGAAAGAGAAAGAGAGAGAGAGAGAGAGACAGGCAGACAGAGACAGACAGATACAGAGACAGAAAAGGTATAATTCAATCTGTATTTAGATACAACCAGTTTTTTTCTGTGGGTATAGATAGCATTTTTCATCATAAATCCTTCAGAGTCATGGATCATTGCACTGCTGAGAATAGCAAAGTCATTTACAGATAGCCATCCCAGAACATTGCTACTATTTTGTATATAGTACATTTCACTTTGCTTGAGTTCTTGGAGGGATTTCCATGTCTTTTCATCATGAATGCTTGAAAATCCTCTATCTCATTGAATATCCATCTTTTCCCCTAAAGGATTATACTCAGTTTTGCTCAGCTATGTGATTTTTGATTGTTATCCTAGCTCCAATGTTCTTTAGAATACAATATTCCAAACTTTCCAGTCCTTTCATGTAGAAGTTGCTAAATCTTCTGTTACCCTGACTATGACTCCATTGTATTTGAATTGTTTCTTTATGGATGCTTGCAATATTTTCTCCCTGACCTGGGAGTTCTGAAATTTGGCTATAATATTCTTGGGAGTTTTCATTTTGTGATTCTTTGGGAGGTTTGGTTTCTATTTAACTCTCTGATTCCAGGATATCAGGACAGTTTTCTTTGATAAATTCTCAAAAAATTATGTCTCACCTCCTTTTTTGATCATAACTTGAAGATAGACCAATATTTTTAAAATTACCTCTCCTGGATTTATTTTCCAGGTCAGTTATTTTTCCAAAATTTTCTGTGTTGTTTTTTTTTTTGTTGTTGTTTTGTTTTTTGTTTTTGCTTTATTTTATCTTTTTCTCATAAAGTTATTAGCTTCCATTTACTCAATTCTAATTTTTAAGGAATTATTTTCCTCAGTGAGCTTTTGTACCTCCTTTTCTAATTGACCAATTTTGTTTTTAAAGCAATCTTATCAGCTTTTTTTAATCTTCTTTTGCACCATCCTCAATTCTTTCCTTATTTTTTCCTCTATCTCTTTTATTTAATTTTCAAAATCCCTTTTGAGCTCTTTCATGGTTTGAGCCTACTTCTTATTTTTCTTAGAGACTTTGGATATAGGGACCTTGACTTTGTTATCTTCTTTTGAGTGTGTGTTTTGATCTTCCTTGTCACCATCATAATTTCCTATGGTCAAAAATTTTTTTTGTCTGCTCATTTCCCCTGGCTTTTGACTCTTTGTTAAAATAGGGCTCTGTTTCCAGGGAGGAGGGTGCACTGTCCCAAGCCTCTGGGATTTTGTGCAATTCTTTTCAGCTTTTATGCTGACTTTCCAAATTGTCTTTGGTGTATTTTGGCTAATAGGTCTGATAGCCACTAGTCCTGACACTGAATCTCAACACCAGCTCCTGCTTTGCGGGCACAGGCCTGGGGACCAGACTGTACTGGGATGGCCTGCACCTGAACTACAGGCTGGACTCCCACACTGATGTCACAGACCTTACTGACCTTCTAAGTTGTTTTCAGTTGAAAATGTTCTGCTTTATCTTTTGGGGTGTTCTGATGCTTTAAATTTTTGTTTAGACTCATTATTTAAAGAAATTTAGAACAATTTAGGGAAGAGGTTGGGCAAGTTCCTGCCTTGACTCCACCATCTTGGCTCCACTTTATTCTCTGATGTTTAATATAAATGCTGCAACATCTTGTGATATCATGATTGTGGCTTCATGGTACTTGAATCATTTCTTTCTAACTGTTTGCAATATTTTCCCTGGAATTTGACTATAATATTCCTGGGAGTTTTCATTTTGTGTTCTCTTTCAATAGATGAATAGAGGATTCTTACAAATTCTTTTTAATGCTTTCTTTGGAAGCAGCCATTGCCACTGCTGATTCAATGGTTCCTAAGGCCTGCTCCTGGTTTCCTGAAGCTATGCTGATGTGTCCTATGTTTATGGCATCAGACTTTAAGTCTAAATGTTATAAACATTTTGACCTTATGTTCATATAGACCACAGGACACAACTAAATCTCTTTCATTCAATCCTAACAGACTTGCTTTTGTATGTAGCCGAAATGCCTTTGTTTGATTCATTCCCTATAAAGTCTGAGTCTGGTTCACACTTAGTTCATACCTCTGATTGATTGACTAAATAGAAGTGTTCTAATTTGAAAAAATTTATCAGGTCATAGCATTTCCTTAGTTATTTTAAGTGGGTGGTAGTCATAGTGATTGATTGACTGAAATGTCATACCACCGGAATGCTTACATTACTTTTTAGGGTCATAAAAAATTCACCATGTCACTTTAAAAGCTGCTCTACTTGTCTACATTTCCTTCTGATCTTTGTTTTGTTGTTAATCCATACATATGCTAAATGCCTCAGTGATTCTCCTTTTTACCCCCTTTTTTGGTAATCTCATCTCTGTCCTTCTCACATATTCCTAATTTTCTTCTCATTAAAAAGGGATGTGTGTGTGAAACAAAACCCTTATAATAAATAAACATATTTAAGCAAAATCAATCCATGCTTTGGCCATGTATGATGCCTCCTTTTGTTACAAGTCTAGTATTTCTTTTTCTGGGGTAGTTTACTTCATCCTGGCAAACTCAAATTGTAGTTGGTCATTGCATTGATCAGAGTTTTAACATTTTTCAAAAAAAATTTTTATACTGTTATTGTTTTTATATTTATTGCTCCTTCTGGTTTTGCTCTTTTCACTCTATATCTAAGCATTTTCAATAAAAGATGATTCACCATTCTCTTTTCAGATTTCACCCACTCCCAGAGTTCTATAATTAATCCTAATCACTACCCTATCTACCTCCACCCTTCCTTGTCTATTATGGAAGAGTTCACAAAGGGTACATATGCATGTCATTTTAACATAATCTAAAGGAGCCCAAACTATTTTTAAACCAATACAAACTAGTTTTCCAAAAGGGAATCACATGGTTGTCATAAAATTTTATGTTTTGAGGATTCTTCAATTTTTTAGTTTTCCCAGCAGACTATTAAAGGAAGGTTCATTGGGCAAGTAAAGGAATAGAAAACAAATTGATGTGTTTTCCTAGACACTATTATCTATACTGGGAGAAATTTTTTCTCCCCCTCACAACCAAATGGGAAAGTATTAGTCTAAGCTCATTCTACCATATTCAAGATATTTATTAAGTGATTACAATGCTGAGAATTGGTGATACAAAAAGACAAAAAAAGTTCTTGTCTCAAGGAACATACATTTTATTTGGAGTTTATGGAAAGTAGACAGTAATAAAATATGAATGAATGAATCAAAATTTATTAAGAGCTTACCATGGGCCAAGAACCAGAAATACAAATAGAAAAACTGGAACAGTCTCTGTATTCAAAGAACTCATACTCCAATTGGGGGAGACAATACATAAAAGAAAATTCAGTTATAGGACAGTTGCAGGGCAGATGGAAAGTCCTTAAAATCCAAAGGGTGCAGTGGCCACTTGGATAGCAAAGTCCAGAAGTTCTTGTATTAGATAGGTAGTCAATATGACATTGTTGGAAAACTGCTTGTCCTACAAGTGACGATCTTAGGAGAGAGTGGAAGAGTAGATCATAAGATTAGTCCTCCATCTCATTACAAAACATGGAGTTGTTCATTCTCATATTATTCACATCCTGGGAGCTGTCAAGTAGTATAAGTGAATAAGAAAGGCAAGAAGGGATAGAAAAGCCCTCTAAATGTATATAGGTAAAAGGAAAAATGATTTAAACAGGGAGATCCTAATACACAGGGGCTGAGGATTCAGATCAGGGAAGGCTTCCCAGAAGAGGTAACACTTGAGCAAAGTCTTCAAAGAAGTTAGAGATTCTAAGAAAGCAGATGACTAGGAGGAGAATGTAATGTTATGTTATGACCAAAGTAGTAGCTGGGATTCTTCAAATGTTTATTTAAACAATGTCCAGATCATTGAATTTAAAGATGATAGAGCATGACAGAAATTCTTTAAAAATATATATTAACTAGTACCTTAAATATGCATTTGTAATTATTTCCCAATCTTTGTACTTTGAGAGGAAATTTTAATTTTCCCAAGAATGAAACCTAAATTACATTCACATCTAAAAATCCCCTTCACTATTTCTTCAGCTTGGAGAGCAGCCAACATGTTCCCAATTCAATTTAATTTTGGGGAGTAAGCTTAGTGTTTCAGCAAGTTGATTAACTCTTTCAACACCAACTGGTATTTTGGAGGAAATTTTATTCTAGGAAAATGACTTACAAAATAGCATATATATCTGTCATTAATATGGTCAGGGGTAAAAATGAGTGATGTATTACTTGCAATGGGGGCAAAGAGTAAGAGAAGCACACAACATATCAGACTAACAAAGTTGAGATAAATGGATGAACTTAAAAAAGATTATCTAGTCCAACCTCATTTTACAGATAAGGAACCTGAAGAACAGAAAGAAATGATGCCAACAAATTCAATTCAATTTGATTGAATCCAATCCAACTGAATTGAATTAAAAAAAAAAAAACCCATATATTAAGCATATGACATAAAGCACTGTACTAAGTACCAGGAATATAAATCTAGCATATAAATACTGTTAAATCCAGAGGTTTAGGACAATTGATTCTCTCTGTATTGTACAGAGGCAATTGGATCAGGTTCAGTTCTGGAGTGTTCGAACCTAATGAGAGGGATTAGATTTTCAATTCTCATACTCTTTTGCTCATTAAGGCTCCTACCCATGCTACTCAGAGTTGTTGCTGAGTTGTTTTTCAGTCACATTCAATTCTTTGGGACCCCATTTGAGGTTTTTGTGGCAAAGATACTGGAATGATTTGTCATTTTCTTCTCCAGTACATATACTTATAGATAAGGAAACTGAAGCAGAATTAAATGACTTCCGGAAGCTTACAAAACTAAAAAATGTGTCTGAGACCAGATTTGAACTCCCAAAGATGAGTCTTCCTTATTCTAGGCCCAGCATTCTATCCACTGTACCACCAGATTGCCATTTTAAATTATGTCACATTTTAAAGCAACAAGAATATTGAGGAAAGAAAACCTACTGTCATGTGTAAACTCAAATGATTCATTTCTGTAGTCTTCTTTAAAACTCACATTAGTAGAATATAAATTCTTAAAAGGACAGGAACTTCCTCATGTTGCATTATCATACATAGTACTTTGACTGAAAAATACTTGTTTAATGGTTGATTAAATATGATACAAAACAAGAGACAAGCTAGTATTTATTTAGCACATTAGAAAATATTTTAAAATGGCATCTCATTTATTATTTGCATTAACACTGAGGAAAATACGACAGATACTTTTAATCAAAAGAAGAAACTAAAGCTCAGAAAGGTAAATGAATTGCTGGTGGTCACATGATTAGTAAGTATCCAGGACAGAGTCAAATGCAAGTCTCCCCACTGTTAAGGCCATTAGTATATCTTCTAGGCCACTGGCTCTCAAAGAATCCTGAGGAGTCTGAAACCTTTTCAAAGGGTCTACAAACTCAGAATAAGTTTTAATTTCCAACATGGCAAACATCTATAAATATAACCTGCATAAAGAAAAACTTTCAAGAGACGCTTAATTTTTAATAATATAAAGCTACTGAGAAGAAAAGCTTAAGAACCACTGTCCTAGACTACATTGACTTTTATCTTAAAGAATAATGGACTTGGTGGTAGAAAATCTAGATTTGAGTTCCTGCTGGGTCACTGAAATGACCTTGCCAAGCTGTATGATCTTTGATAAGTTAGTGAACTTCTTTGGACATCAAAGTTCTCTTCTGTGATTCCTAAGGTTGCTTCCCATTTCCAGATGTTGCTATTCTAATGAGACCTCTGAGCTGTGTAGGACATTGACAATTTGATCCTTCTTTTGTATTGTGATTTTGTTATCTTTCCACAACTGGAATAAAACTCCTCTGGAAATGGTCTACTCCCTAAATAGTTTATCTGGAACTTGAATTCTCCTTGAACATTTATTTAACCTTGTGATAAAACTGGGTTTTTTTGTTGTTTCTCAGTGTCCACCCACGTGAGTATTATCTCTTTCTTTCACTAGGCCAAATTCTGCCCTGTGTTACTCACACAAGGCTCTCATTGAAGTCCAACTCCTCCACTGGGATGGGATTTGGAATAGGTTTTCAGAGGAAAGAATCTGGCTAGTTAAATGGGACAGTAACCACAAATATGAGACTTAAAGGTAATTGCCCAAGTTGAAGAAAATAAGTAATGAGACACCCATTTTGAATACTATTTGGACTTAAAGGGAAGGACACCATAGAAATGGAGAATCAGCTTTTGTGTGATAATGTTCTGGGTTCCAACTATTCCACAACCTTCTTTCTGGCTATGTCATTTTGGGCAAAGCATTTAATCAATTAGTTAACTCACCCCAGGCAACTCTCTGACATATGAAATTGGAGAATTGACATCTATATTGTATTTATTAAGTATTTACATCTGCCAGAAACTGTGGTAGGTACTGGGAATACAAAGGCACATTGATAGAGAGTTCACCAGAACTTCCCTACACACATGAAATCATACATACACACACACATCAGGCATTAGCAATGTTGAATTCTAACCTTCTTCAGGCATTCTCCCACTAACTAATCACAAATAGGCCACTAAGTTAATTAATGTTTTAGTTTTCTTCAATTCTTCAAATGAGTCATGATCCTATTGATGTGGACACTTCCTTCTCAGAATTTACTAATTGTGTGACTGTGGGTGAGTCAATTAACAATTTCCAGCCTCAATTTCCCCATCTGTAAAATGAGGATAGAAAACCTATTCTTCTGGGTTGTTCTAGGATCAAATGAGATCATGTATGTAAAGCATTTACAACTCGTAAGTCCTACAAAAGAGTTAGTTATTATTACATGCATTTTTAGTGATTCCTTTTAAGCCATTTATATAATAAAGATCATCACTGGAAATAAGTGAAACTTACAGAAACTGTGGAGCCCGTCTCAGGACCTCTCAGCTAGGAAGCATCATAGCCAGAATGTGAAGTCTACTTTCTTCCTTCTAAATCCAATGCTTCTGCTATACAACCACAAAAACTGTGAATAGAAACCAGATAATTTCCATTTACTTATAAATGGAACAACTTCCTAATTAAGCCCATTCCATTTATTACATGTGATCCACGAGGGGAAGAGAGAAAGGAATGAATATTTATTAAGTGCCTACTATGCATCAGACACTGTGCTACAAGTTTTACAAATATTGTCTCATAACCCTGAGAGTTATGGGATATAATCATCCCCAATTTCAGAAGAAAAAACTGAGGTATAAGGTATATAGAGGATGAGTAACTACTAAGTGTCTGAAACTACATTTGAACTCAGATCTTCTTGATTCTGGTCTGATGTTCTATCCATGTACTTCCAAGTAGCCATTTAACAGCCTAGACACTGTCAGAAGATTACTCAGGAGACATTTTTACCCTCAAGGGTAGATTTCTCTTCTCTGGTTGTAATACTATCTCTGGACCACAAGTTGTATCTCAGTTAGACTCAGATAGCCTATTTTTTTCATGTAAGAGAATCAGTTTCAGGTATTTCCATAGGTTATCTTTTCATTTCTGTCTTGATTTTCTGTCCTTCCCAATTATGGTTCCATATTTAACATATTCTACTCTATATTCACCTGAATTTTCCATTGGCCCACTTTATTTATAGGTAGCAACAGGGATTGGACCTGATTTCATTGGTCTTTCTATCAATTTAAATCTACCCCCTCACTTTGCTAAGTTAATGGCCTAAGATAATTAGGAAGTTAAGTCACTTGCCCAAAACTACACAATATATGTCAGAGCTGGGTCTTGAACCTGACTTCAACATCAGCTCTCTATTCCCAATGCTAAACTGCTTCTCTGTTGTTGTTTCTATCGCTATTTGTCACTTCTATTTGGGCTTCAATATACTCGAAAGGGGGGGGGGGCATATCTATTTATGGATCTGAGAGGAAAATGTCAAAAGGCTTTATAAACATCAATTACATTTCAATTTCTTTTAAAAATATTTTATCGTAAAGGTAGAGAAGGTGTTATGTCTAAACTATAGGCAGGCATTCATGAAAAAAAAAAAAGGTGTTTTTAACATAGGGTTATATTTAAGTATATTTAAGTCACATTACTGAGTTTTAAAGAATATGGGTTATACTCCTAATACTGTGAAACTTCTTTATAATGTTTTCCAGGAGACCAGGTTTTTTTGAACTTTCTTGCAGGAAACCATTACATGGGGGAAAATATTGCTTTATGGGCCTCCAGCTGGGACTTAACTTTAAGTGTTATATGTGGTGAAACATTGAAGTTTGAAAGAAGGGACAGACAGTATAACAAAGCAACCTTGTTTTGACGTCCAAGATACCAGCATTCTATTAATAATATTAGAATAAGCCCAGAATTTTTCTTTAGAATCTAGAACATCCTTTTTTCATATATTGTTCCTGAGAAAAGCTACCCCAGGTTTGAAATATTCTGTGGATCAGCATTTTCTTGAAAACCTTATCTCAGAGCCTCCAGCCATGTGTTTGGTTTTACCAATCAGCCAAAAGAATGCACATAATGCAAAAGTCATTTAATCAAACATTACAGCAAATAAAATTATAAGAAAAGATTCCACAGACAGTTTTCTGATGAAGAAATTAAAACCATTTCTGGTTATATGAAAAAATGCTCTAAATCACAATTTTTCAGAGAAATGCAAATCAAGACAACTCAGATATACACAAGATTGTGTAGTTTGGCTGAGATGATAGGAAAAAATAATGATGAATGTTGGAGGGGATGTGGGAAAGCTGGGGCATTAGTACTGATCCAACCATTCTGGAGAACGATATGGAACTATGCCCAAAGGGCTATCAAATTGTGCATATTATTGATCCAGTAGTGTCTCTATTGGGTCTATATTCCCAAGAGATCATAAAAAAGGGACCTATATGTGCAAAAATGTTTGTACCAACCCTTTTTATAATGACAAGAAACTGGAAACTGAGTGGATGCCCATCAGTTGGAGAATGACTAAATAAGTTATGGTATATGAATGTTATTGAATAATATTGTTCTATAAGAAACAATCAGGAGGATGATTTCAGAAGGCCTGGAGAGACTTTTATGAACTGATGCTAAAAGAAGTAGAACTAAGGGAACACAGCAACAAGACTATTATATACGATGAGCAATTCTAATGGACGTGGCTCTTTTCAACAATGAGGTGATTCAGGCCAATTACAATGGACTTGTGGTGGAGAGAGCCATCTGTACCCAGAGAGAGGACTATGGGTATAGAGTGTTGATCATAACAGAGTATTTTCACTTTTTTGTTGTTGTTTGCTTGCTTTTTGTTTTCTTTTGTTTGTTTTCAATCTGATTTTTTTGGGGCAGCATGATAATAGGGGAAATATGTATGGAAGAATTGCACATGTTTAACACATATTGGATTACTTGGCATCTAAGACAGGAAGTAGAGGGAAGGGATGGAGAAAAAAATTTTGGAACACAGGGCTTGCAGGGGGAATGCTGAAAACTATGCACATATTTTGAAAATCAAAGCTTAAAAAAAAAAGGCCCTATAGAATCAACTAAAAACTACTAGAAACAATCCACAAATTTAGCAAAGTTGCAGGATACAAAATAAGTCCACATAAATCATCAGCATTTTTATATGTTACCAAAGTCCAGCAGTAAGAGATACAAAAAGAAATTCCATTTAAAATAACTGTTGATAATATAAAATATTTAGGAGTCTACCTGCCAAGGCAAAGTCAGGAACTATGTGAATACAACTACAAAATATTTTCTACACAAATAAAGTCTGATCTAAGCAATTGGAAAAATATCAAGTGCTCTTGGATAGGTCAAGCAAATATAATAAAAATGACAATACTACCTAAATCAATCTATTTATTTAGTGCTATACCAATCAAAGTCACAAGAAATTATTTTACAGATCTAGAAAAAAATAAAAACAAAGTTCATCTGGAAGAACAAAATATCAAGAATTACAAGGAAATAATGAAAAAAAGCAAATGCAGGTGGCCTAGCTGTACCAGATCTAAAACTATATTTTAAAATAGAGGTCATCAAAAACATTTGGTAATGGCTAAGAAATAGAATAGTCAATCAGTGGAATAGGTTAGGTTCATAGGACAAAATAGTCAACCACTATGGTAATCTAGTGTTTGACAAACCCACAAACCCCAGTTTTTGGGATAAGAACTCACTATTGACAAAAAACTGCTGGGAAAATTGGAAACTAGTATGGCAGAAACTAGACATTGATCCACACTTAACACCATTTACCAAGATAAGGTCAAAATGGGTCATGAGCTATAAATAAAGAAAAATATTATAAACAAATTAGAAGAATGTAGCATAGTTTACCTCTCAGATATGTGGAGAAGGAAGGAATTTGTATTCAAAGAAGAACTAGAGATCACTATTGATCACAAAATAGATAATTTTGATTATATTAAATTAAAAAAATTTGTACAAACAAAACTAATGCAGAGAAGATTAGAAGGGAAGCAAAAAACTGGGAAAACATTTTTATATCCAAGGGTTCTGATAAAGGCCTCGTTTCTAAAATATATATAGAGAGAATTGACTCAAATTTATAAGAATTTAAGCCATTCCCCAATTAATAAATGATCAAAAGATATGAACAATTTTCAGATGAAGAAATTGGAACCATTTCTAGTCATATGAAAAGATGCTCTAAATCATTATTGCTCAGAGAAATGCAAATTAAGGCAACTCTGAGATACTACATACCTCTCAGATTGGTTAAGATGATAGGAAAAGATAATAGCAAATGTTGGAGTGGATGTGGAAAAACTGGGATGCTAATATATTGTTGGTGGCATTGTGAATGGATCTAATCATTCTGGAGGGCAATTTGGAACTGTGCCAAAGAGTTATCAAATTGTGCATACCCTTTGATCCAGCAGTGTTTCTACTGGGCTTATATCCCAAAGAGATCTTAAAGGAGGGAAAGGGACCCACATGTGCAAAATCATTTGTGGCAGCCTTTTTTGTAGTGGTAAGAAACTGGAAACTGAGTAGATTCCCATAAGTTGGAGAATGGCTGAATAAGTTATGGTATATGTATGTTATGGAATATTATTATTTTGTAAGAAACAATCAGCAGGATGATTTCAGAGAGGCTTGGAGAGACATATATGAACTGATACTAAATGGTATGAGAAGAACCAGAAGATCATTGTACACAGCAACAAGAAGACTATATGATGATCAATTCCGATAAGCAAGGCTCTTTTTAACAATGAGATTATTCAGACAAGTTCCAATGATCTTGCGATCAAGAGAGCCATTTTCACCCAGACAGAGAGGACTGTGGGAACTGAGTATGGTTAACCACATAGCCTTGTTACTCTTTTTATTGTTGTTTTGCTTGCATTTTATTTTCTTTCTCATTTTTCCAGTCTGATTTGATTTTTCTTGTTCATCAAAATAATTGTATAAATATGGATGCATATATTTAACATATTTCTACCATGTTTAACATATATTGGACTACTTGCCATCTAGGGGAGAGAAGGGGGAAAATTGGAAAACAAAGTTTTGCAAGGGTTAATGTTGCAGAATTATCCATGCATATGTTTTGAAAAATAAAAAAGCTTTAATCATTAAAACAAATAAGAAAAAGAAAGAAAGAAAGTAAAAAAGAAAGAAAGAGAGAGAAAAGGTCCCACAGGGCAAGTCTCCCTTAGGTTACCACACTATCAGTTAAGGGATAAACATACAGGGAACATACACAAATATATCTATATTCATCCGTCCATCCATCCATTGATCTATTCATCTAAAAATCTACTTATTTACCTATCTTTCTATCTGTAAAAAATATAGAATATAGGTGCTCAGAGAACTTGCCTGAAGTGGAACATCCCAAGACCCTGTGCTTCCAGAATTCATATAAGTGGGAGATATTCAAAAGAGACATATGTAGCTACAGCACATAAATGAACAAGGCAACTTACAACTTCTAACATGGTAGAGAGAGCAGTAATAAGGTGAAGTTCTTATTATTGCCCTCTGCTGGCCATTGTATCTTTGTTCTCATTGTCTAATGGGAGAAAGAACAAGAGAACTATCATTTATTTACAAAAAAGATAAATACGGAATAGATGAAAAGCAATTTCAAAAGGAAAATTCTAGCAATATATGTGGGAGATGGAGGCCAGGGAATACAGACAGAGCTACAGAAGACAGGAATTTGGTGTGAGTCTTGAAGAAATCCCTGGAAGTCAAAAAGCAGGACTAGGGAAGGGAGAGCATACAATGCTTGGGGGACATCCAATGGAAAGTGACATTTGGGAGATGAAACAGCAAGAAGGCCAGTGTTCAAGACCTGCCTGTAACCCATGAAAACTATATAGCCCTAGGCAGTTTTTTAATCTCTAAGTGCCCTAGACCATAGCTTCTTAAACTGTGGGTTGTGACCCCATATGACAGGGATGGGAAGCATCCAACCTGTGGGCCATATAAGGACTGTGAAATTGTTTAGACTGGCCCTGCCAAGGCAACTGCAGGGATGATGCACTGAAAGCTAGATTCAGCAACCTTCTGCTGCTTGAGTTCTATAAATGTTACATAAGCAATGATGAATTTAGTGCTTTGAGGAGACATGCATTGAAATATGCATTTATTATTTTTATATGTAACTGGAGAAAGCAAAAATTTAAAACAAAATGAAACAAAAAGAAATATGCATCTATATTTGAAACAACTTACTGCTTCAAGCAATTCTTTTCAAAATATACCACTGCAAAAATTCGATCGTGCTCCAGACTGACCAATGCAAATCTGGAAAAGCAGATTCAACATTATCAATGCCTTACCAAAGAGAAACAATTCTAGCCCTTTCTTTAGGGGTGAGTTAATCAAATGTTTAACAAAATATAGTTGGCTAATTTTAAGTTAATAATTTTGTATGGCCCATGAATAATGTCATAAATATCCAAATGGCCCTTGGTATATGGGGTTGGATAACTAAACGTGGGAGTTGTGAAAAATCTGGCAACAGTAAGAAGTTTATGAACACAAAAACCAAAAATCAATTCAAAATCAAATGGATAATGAATCTGAGGCATTTCTGGCAGTGCTTGCCTGTATTGCAGCCTTGGTTCTGAACACACAATATGTACATTTTACACTGAACTTGCACAAACACTGCCAAAAACACCTCAACTCAGATTCAAGACTATTCTATGTCAAAAATTGCAGTGTTTTTATTATACATACAAGGTTTTAAGCTCTTTCAGAAACATAACAGTTTAATTACAGAAAATGAAGACTTTTAATATTTAATTCCCATCATGCTTCAGCACATAAGTATCAAATTAGTGTGTCTTTTGATTGTATTATGTTAAAATCTTTGATTTTAAAAAGTGTTAACTCCTTTTACAGAAACATATTTAATTGTAACAAGTAAAGACAAAAGTCTTTTAACATTTCTCCTCCATTACCATTGCATGTATGTGGAAGTGTGAACATCATTTTTTTTTAAATTAAGCACAAATAAATGTAATTTCATAAGCTAAAGCTACATATATTTGAGAAATTATTAACAATATTATTTTTATATTTTAGGACAAATATTTTTCAATTATGGATAAATAGTTAAATTTAGGAGTAAGTAAAAATACTAATGACAGTGCAGCAGTCTTTGTTACCAAGTTGTAGTACACCTAAATTGACTAGAAAAAGAAAATATGTCGAATTATTTTAGAGAAGTGGCTAAATTCAGACAGAAGAGGTAAACATATTGATAACAATATAGCAGAGTCTTTGCTGCCAGAGACACCAAAATTGACAGAAAAAGAAATTATGTCAAATAGTTTTTCTAATATGGATTCATTTCTAATAATGGTGATGGTGTGAAAAATTTTTTTTTGCTTAATTTGTAATAAAGTTTTGATTGCAGACAGGATGAAAGCAACCAAACTAAAATGACATCTTAATGCCAAACAAGCAGCATACTACAATAAACCAAAGGAATATTTGAATTATTTTTAAAATATTCAAATAAAAAATTGTGAAATGTTACTATAATTGAAAAGTATTTACTTGCATCTTATGAAGCTTTTTATTTAATTGCAAAAACTTAAAAGCCTTGTGTGATAGAAGATCTCATTACCTGCTGTTATTAAAATGTCAGAAATAGTTCACAAGAAAAAGCTCAGGGCTGAAATTTATAAAATTTCTTTATCAAATGATAATTTCCAAAAAGAATTTCTGAAATTAGTAATGATTAATTCCAACAGCTTATTATCAGAATGTTCAAAGTTCAAAGTTTGCAGGTAAGTTAGATGAAACAAGTAATATTTCTAATATGGCACAGTTGTTACTTTATGTAAGACACGTTTATGATGGAAGCATACATGAGGAATTGTTGTTTTGTCACCCTTTGGAAAGGCAAACAAGAGGCGAAGTCATGTATCTTAAAGTTGATGAATTTTTCAAAAATGAAGGTTTACAATGGGAAAAATGTCTTTGGACTTATCCAGCCATTCTGCAGAGCAATTTGGAACTATGCCCAAAGGACTAACAAGCTGTGCAAACCCTTTGATACATTATTGTCATCACTGAGTTTATATCCCAAAGTGATCCTAAAACAAGGAAAAGGACCCACATGTGCAAAAATATGTGTAACATCTCTTTTTATGATGACTGGGAATTGGAAATTGAGTAGATGCCTATCAACTGGTGAGTGGCTGAATAAGTTACAGTATATGAATATAATGGAATATTATTATTCTATAAGAAATGATTAGCAAGATGATTTCAGAAAAGCCTGGAAAGATTTACTGAATGAACTGATACTGAATTAAATGAGCAGAACCGGAGAACATTGTGTACACTAATGGCAAGATTATGTGATGATAAATTTAGTTCTTCTCAGCAATACAGTGATCCAAGACAATTCCAATAGACTTGGGATGAATTATGCCATCCACAACCAGAGAGAAAATTATGGAGACTGAATGAAGATTGAAGCATCCTGTTTTCAGCTTTTTTTTGTTTGTTTTTTCTTTCTTGTGGTTTTTCTCTTTTGTTCTGATTTTTCTTTTACAACATGACAAATGTGGAAATATGTTTAAAATGATTGAACAAGTATAGCTTATATCAGATTGCTTGCTATCTTGGGGAGGTAAGAAAGGGAGGGAGAAAGATTGGAACTCAAAATCTTATAAAAATGAATGTCAAAAACTAACTTTACCTGTTATTGGAAAAATAAAATATTATTGAGTAAAAAAAGGAGGGGACAAACAATGGCATTGGAGTCTGAACAGATGGTACTGAAGCAAAAAATGTTGAATTTGTAGGAAAAACTAAAGTTGGTAGCAATGAATATATTACTTTTACTCACTACATGATCCATCAGGAGGCATTCATAGCCAAAAATATCACCAAGATGTTGTACTTCTCAATACTATCAAAACTATTAACTGTAGTTAGTACAATACTAACTGTATTCAAAGTTGTGCCCCTTATCTGTCTCCAAATCATTACAAAAACATGTACTCTAAATACAAAACCTTATTACCACATGGAGAGGTAAGATGGGCCTCAAGAGAGCAAAATTTAAACAGATTATTGAAATTGAAAGATGAAATTGTTTTTTTTTCTGAGCAGAAATCTAATTTTATTACTTTTTTATCATGATTCATGACTATCAAAACTGTTATTTGCCAGTTACTTTCAAAAAACTCAGTAATTTAGTCATGTCACTTCATGAGCTAAACTGCAATATATTTATGTTAAAAGATAAAACTGAAAGTTTTACTAAAAAAGTTAATATATGGAAGAATAGAATGGAAAGTGGTGCTTTCGAAATGTTTACGGCTACAGATAACTTTGTAATTGAAAGTAACCTTACCAAAGATTTAATTATAAGAGTTATAATTGATCATCTGAAGTGCCTGGAGACATTATTTCAAAGATATTTCCCTTCAAATTTTGATTCTAAAAAGCTAATTTGGGGTCAGAAACCATACTCAATTGAAAGAAAAATATTGATTACCTTCCATTAAAAGTTCAAAAAGAATTTGCCACACAGGTTTAAAACTCAAAATTCCTTTAAAAATGTTAAATGAATTTTGGTTTGTAATTGGGATAGTATTTCCACAATTTCTAAAATGGTCCTCAACATAATTTTGTACTATATATATTCATGTAAACCAGCATTCTCAGCACTGATGATTACAAAATCAAAATATCAATCAACTCTGAAAAACACAGAAGATGCTCTATATTCTACAGTATCAAATATCCCACCAAGATTTAATTCTTTATGTAAAAATAAAAAAGCAAAAATAAGCAATTATCTCTATTTCATTAGTATACAAATTTATTTTCATCTTTAATTAATGGTAAAATTATATATACATATGTATGTTTACATACAAATATGTCTATCACAGAATTGTTTTAAAGATTTTTTATGATTATCAATAAGCATTTAATTTACATGCCTTTTTTATATACCTATATACCCAGTGTCTATAAAAATTTCTCAGGTGAAAAGGGGTTGCAAGTGAAAAAGTTTAAGAAGCATCTGAAGATCTAGTTGTAGATATGGTATTTCCTTTAAAAGGCAGTTCAGTAACTCTATTCAATCAAACAAGCATTTATTGAGCATTACAATATGCAAAACACAAGCAAGGCCCCTGGTAAGTAAGTATGCTTTGCCCTTGAAGAGTTTATATACTACCAGGGAAGGAAAAAGCCCTACTCTAGAAAACTTCCTAATACAGATGAGTTGCTGATCTGTTAATGAAAAGACTTTTCTACACTGGGAATTTTTTATATTGATGAAATCACAGTTATGGATTGCCTCAGGATTCTATTCTAGGGGTTGAGGATATAACGAAAAATTGAAAATTAGTCCCTCTAATCTTTCTCTATTCATGAATTAAGGTTTATGGAAAGGCACCAGATTTTAGTAACCAGGATATAGAGCAATATACTCTGGGAAGCAGTTTTATACAATGAAGGAGGGTATTGGTGTAATAGTAATGATGGGACATTGTTTCTGACACTGCTTTTCCATTAATTTCCTGATGTTCAGTTTCCTTACACAGAAAATGAGGACACTGGATTTAATGTTCTCTAAGATCGCTTTCAGTCATAAATCTAGGATCCTACAATTTACTTTCTTTTCATTTCTTTTTTTTTTTTTTTTTTTTTGGCAAGTCAGAATTTGAGGGAAAAAAAATGAAAAGGTTTTGGCCTTACAACTATTTTCCCTATCCAGATTTTTTTTCAATGCTTTGGTTTGATGCCAGATGATTAGATGTGTTGATGGCATGTTGAAATATTATATACAACCAACTGCTTACACCAGGCTAAAATAACTGATCATAAATCTTGACCAAAATATAAAAAGCCAAAGAGAGAGAACTGTATTTTTGTGGGGGTGATTCATTAAAATTAATAATAGAATAAACCAAATCTTTTTCTTATGGAAAATACCCGTTCTTCTGCAGTGGGAAAGAGATCAAAAGTTCTTTGAATCAGAAAATCCAAAATATCACAGTTAAGCATCTCTGTGGTCAAGATTGAGTTCCTTATCTTCAATTGTTTGTAGTAGGTCAGAGTATATGCAGAAAAAAAACCTCAGATAATGAGAGACTCAATTTGTTCAGTCTGAGAGCTCCTGAGTAGATGGAACTTTTCCTTCTCATAACTTTCATGTTTCGGGCCAAGAAAAGTCAAATGGACAAACCATAGCTTGGGTTAGGTTATGCAAAATGACTAAATGTTTTATTTCCACAACATCAACCATAGTTACCTTGCTATCTAGTCCTTAGTCTAGACAGATTAAATCTATTTCTTGTTGCTTTCTTTACTTCTTCCCTACTTTTCCCCTGTCCCACAATTTTACTTTTGAAGGCTATCTCTCTTCCTCCCTTATTTCCTAAGTATTTCCTATTAAATCTGTGAAAACAATCCTATTTGGTTTTATTTAGTCTTTGTTGTTGTTGTTTGTTTTGTTTTGTAGTTTGTTTGTTTTTTCAATATTTTTGAAATGAGTATGTCTTTGAGAAAACAGATTGTATTATTCCCATAGATGAAACAAATTTAAGTGAGTATATTAGAAACATCTGGAGATCTAGTTGCAGATATGGTATTTCCTTTAAAAGGCAGTTCAGTAACTCTATCCAATCAAACAAGCATTTATTGAGCATTACAATATGCAAAACACAAGCTAGGCCCTAGTTAGTAAGTATGCTCTGCCCTGAAGAGTTTATATACTACCAGGGAAGGAAGAAGACCTATAAAACACAGAACTGGTGATGATTGGTTGTTGTTGATGTTGATGTTGTTGTGGTGATGGTGGTAGTAGTAGTAGTAATAGTTGTTGTTATTGTTATTGTTATTGTTGAGTCATTTTTCAGTGGCAATCTATTCTCCACAGCTCCACTGGGATTTTCTTGGCAAAAATACTGAAGTGGTTTGCTATTTCTTTTTCCAGCTCATTTCACAGATGAAGAAACTGAGACAGACAGGATTAAATGATTTGTCTAAGGTTACATAACTAGTAAATATCTTTGACTAGATTTGAAATCAGAAAGATGATTCTTTTTGACTCCAAGCTGAGCTCTCTCTATTGCACCATCTAGTTGGCCTGAAGATGATTCAGAGTAAAAGAAATTAAGAGTTGCCTAAAATTATATATTGCTTATCTTTTAAGATGTAATTAGTGCATATGTCCTATCTTCCCATAACTTTTCAGCTTCCTTTTATGTACTGTCTTTTCCCATTAGATTGCATGCTCCTTCAGGATAAGGGACTGGTGTGTGTGTGTGTGTGTGTGTGTGTGTGTGTGTGTGTGTGCGCGCATGAGCCTGGTACCTTACTATTTAACAAGTATTTATTGCTTAGTTAACTGATAATTAACTGAAAAGAGAAATAATAGAATCTGAATCCAAGCTGAAAAATGTCTTAAATGAGAAAAGAAACAAACTAGTAAAGATACAGGATAGTTGCTAAAGCCACTCACAACTAGAGAATCTGAGGCCCAGGCAAGTCACTTTCCCATGATCACAAATGAATTAGTTATGGAATGAGACTAGAAGCAAGAAGCAACATCCAGCCCTTATGCTCTTCCCATGACATGGCATTGATGAAAAGATGGTTTTACTTAAAGAGGTACCTGGGTGGCTCAGTAGACAGAGCACTTGCTCTGGAGTCAATAAAACCGGCATTCAAATTTAGCTTTAGACACAAATCATTTAATTTCCCTTAATCCACTGGGGAAGAAAATGGCAAAATCATTCTAGTATCTTTCCAAGAAAATCCCATATAAGCCACAGGGTTAGAAAGAATCAAACACAACTGAACAAATTGTACTTAAGAGTTTTTGTTAGTCAAAAATTTTTTCTAACAAATATACATAGTCAAATAAATTAACTCTTCATTATGTCTAAAAATATGTATGTTTCATGCCTTAATTTCAGTCTGTCACCTCATTGTTTAAAGATAGATCGTATTCTTCATCAGTTCTTTGTTTTTTTAATTTTCAATCTTATTTTGTAATTTATATTTATTTATTTATTTTTCTGAGGCTGGGGTTAAGTGACTTGCCCAGAGTCACACAGCTAGGAAGTGTTAAAGTGTCTGAGACCAGATTTGAACTCTGGTCCTCCTAAATTCAAGGCTAGTGCTCAATCCACTGTACCACCTAGCTGCCCCTGTAATTTATATTTAAATACAAAAAAGAGGGAGGGGAAATTACCATAAACATAGCAGACCATTAACAAAGGATTAACAAAAACCTTCCATTTAAAAAAAAAAACCTATATAGTATATCACATGGTTTTCAAAGCTATCCAGCATTTCTTTGTTTCCTTGTTGTTGTTGTTGGCTTTTTTGTTGTTGTCTGCTGTGTACTTTTTACTTTAGTTTTTTTTTTCCCCTCTCAACCCCCTCCACCATAAAAAAGGCTATAATTAGTCATGGATACACACACACACACACACACACACACACACACACACACACAAATATCCAATTACAGACACATGTAAACATACATATACACTCATCACATTTATGTAAGACTATTACTATGCTTATTTCCTACTTTCATTTGTTTCTCTGGATATAGATAGCATCTTCTTTTATAAGTGCAAGTCTTTATATGTTTTTCTAAAACAATCAGTTCACCATTTCCTATACCACAGCAATGATACTCTTTTCTGGATTCAAACAGCATTTTGCTTCACAAGATTTTTAAGGTTAATTTGGATATATATTTGGAATAATCATTTTGCTCTTCATTATTTCATGGAAGTCTCTCCCTGATTTACTTTTTTTATATAAAGTTTTTTTTTCAAAACATATGAATGGATAATTTAATAATATTGACCCTCATATAACCTTGTGTTTCAGATTTTCTCCTCCTTCCCCTACCCCCTCCTCTAGGTGGCAAGACATTTAATATATGTTAAACAAGTTAAAATATACATCATCACTTTTTTGGAATGATGGTTCTATATTGATCAGAATGCTTTAGTCTTTTAAAGTTGTATTTTATTACAGAGTTTTTATTGCTCTCATGCTCACTTCACTCTTCATCAGTTCATATGTCTTCCCAGCTTTCTTTAAAAGAATCCCTTTCATTATTTTTTGTCACTCAATACTATTCTAATACATTCATATACTGTAATTTGTTGGATACCCCCTTAGTTTTCTACTTCTTAGGTGCAACAAAAAGAGCTTGTTACAAATGAGTTTATGTACATGAGTTCTTTTCTTCTTTCTTTGGTTTCTTAGAATTAGACAGAATAGTATTATGGCCCTCTCAGGTTTTCCTTGATGGAGCAAACAGTGGCATTCATGGAGTCTGTTTTGTCTTACAACTAAAGGTAACAAGAACCATCTTTTCATTAAATGCTTAGTCATCTCACCATGAACGTAAGCAAAAAAGATTGCCAGGAAGATAATTATAGCTTATAAACCAACATCTGTTGCATAGGAATGAAGTTGAAAAAAAAATTCTATTCTAAACAGCTTCTTCAAATTAGCTTCTATTTTGATGAATGAACGAACAAAAATAAATTTATTAAAAGTTAACCTTGCTAGTATTGTGCTAAAGACTAAGTATATAAATACAAAAATGAAGATACTCTTTGCCTTCAGGGAAGATACATTCAAATGAAGGAAGATAACACTTTGAAGGAAAAGATGGCCAAGGAGGGGTATTTTCACTTGGAAAGTTACAGGACTGGTGAATGGAGCAGAGAGGAAATAAACTGATAAACACTTTCCGTAGCAATGGTGACGTTGGTTTGATGATGGTTTTATGTTTACAGTTAGAAGGTGGAAGGGACAAAGATATTCACTTGGGACCAATGTAAATACCAAATAGATATATAGAGAATGAAGTAAAGCTACCTTAGATATAAAGTAGGCAAATGAGCTGCTCATGAATTATTATAGCAGAGATCTGAGCGTAGAAACTCTAAAGTCAAAAGTCTTCTTGGCTGAGTTGTATCTGGCAACTTAGTGACTTCATTGCCAAGATGGATATAAAGAAGGAGCGGGGAAAGAGTCATCAAAGAAGACAAAAGAAAAAGTAAAAGGAGGAAATACATAAGAAAATAGGGCCAAAAGCTTGTAGATTAATTAGAAGTCCCAGGGATTGGTAGTTAAATATTTTGTTTCAATAGAGAGTAAAAGGACATTGAACACACTGAACACCAAATAACAACAAGCAAAATTGAATATATAATAATATATAGGAAATGATTGGGTAATGATAATGTAATTATATCAGAATTAGCTGTCTCAGAATGTCCTTTAATTAGAGTGAAAGTCAACACTCCATCAGAAGAAAGTTTAAGAAGAGAAAGAACCAGTTCTACAAATGTTTTATTAATATAAAAACAGTCATTATAATGAAGAGGCCAGGAGAACCTGCAAAGTGTCTTAGCCAACAAAAAAATTGGTCTCTTTGTCAAATAAAGAGATCAGTTTCAAACTCAATATAAACTCAAATGTAAAAATTATGAAGGAGGACAACAAAGGACTGTAGGGATTTCACTTTTGTAAAACAATGAAAAGTAATGGGGGGAAAAAAACCAAACATGTTTATCTAGTGAGAACCAACTTTGCCATATCACTCCATGAATTACTTTGTATCATATTAATTATCTACTTTAATTTGTATATTTGTAAAGATGTTATTTCCCCTGATAAAGTTTAACTTCCTTGAGGGCAAAAGCTGTCTTATTTTCATCTTTGTATTTCTGGTGCCTAGAATCGTGCCTAGCAGATAGTATGGAGTTAATATATTTTGGTTAATTGATTAATTAATTAATAAGGATTCCCAAAAAAAACTTAAAGAACAACAAGTGACTAAGAAAGTAGCATCATGATTTAATGATTATCTATTTTCAACATCAGTGACAGAAGCATCACCACATTTAGACCCCAACATTTCAGCCTCAGAGATTCTATTTGAATAAGTAGGAATTGTACTTTAGAAGACAAAGTCAGAAGTAACAGCTGTATAACAGATGGATGGCCCAGTTGCTGTACTGGGATACACAAAATGTAAAAAAAAAAATAAAAAAAAAAATAGAGGAAGCGCTCCAACACGTTGGGTGGCAATCCCATTGATGAGATCATGGATCCATTTGACAACTAAGATCAATTGATGTGTTGTTGTTGTTGTTTTATATGTTTGTGTAAGTGTGAATTATATTAGTATATTCCTGCTTATATGAATTAGCCACATCTTCAATATACCTAATTTCAATCTCCATGCTATCTTAGTCATTATCAAATAGCAGTTACCAAAGATGAAACACGGAGAGGGGGTGGGGCGGGGCAGAGGGGATAACAGCGTAGAATTGCTCTGTAATTGTGCTCTCTTCTAAATGTTGAAAACATTCTATTTTCCTGTTTCTAGTCAAAACTAAACTTAGGTAGCTATACCACTTTTCTCTCTTATTCTGTATACAACATCAGCTTCATAGTGGTTAAAGTTCTTTGTTGTTCCTCAATATTCTGGTAATGTTAGTGACTGTCTTGGATGCTCGGTAATGTAAATGACTTCCTATTCAATGGTCTTTTAAACAACCCCATGGATTATCCTGGGCATATTGTGTTGTTTCATTAGAATGGATAATTAAGGATTAATTGTGTGTGGGTCTCTATTCAAGAGAATTCAAGAGAATAGGCATAACATATATATAATATCATTTCAATAACATTTTAAGGTTTATAAAATACTTTTCTTATAAGAATCCTGAAAGGGAATTACGTATAGTGAAACTGAGGAACAAAATGCTAAAAATTATTTGCCCACTGTCAGTTATCAAAGTTCAAAATCTGAATCTAAGTCTTCCAAGTCCTAGTTCCATTATATAATATTGCCATTCAGAAATAAATATATTTATGTGCATATTTTTCTACATGCCATCTTTTAGTATAAATGTTCCCTTAATAACCAGACTCATGGCTCTGTATCTTGGATTTTATTAAATATATGTATATGTATGTATATAGATATATATGTATATACACACACACACATATATATATCTTATTTCATTTCAGTAGAATGTAAATTCCTTAAGGACAGATACTATTTCATTTTTGTCTTTGCATCTCTCAGTACTTATTACATGCTGACATATAGCAGGTGCTTTTAATAAATACTTATTTAATGGAACTAACATTCCATAAATAATGGCAAATGTTAGTTAAGATATGAGTCTATGTTGCTATACCAAAACATTCAATATATTAAAATTTGTGACCTTAGTCAAGTCAATGAGAATTTATAGTTAAATAACCTCTATGTGCCAGGAATTATGATTGAAAAGCTTTTTGTTTCAATGATGTTTAATATAAATCAAATTCATTCATTCATTCATTCATAATGGTTTTATGAATATTTGGTCTTTTAAAGATTCTTCAAGCCTTTAAATAAATAAATAATAAGCCAAGATATAAAAGTGACGTGGATTTAAAAAAATCTCAGAAGTTCTAACAATCTAGGTGACAAAGTAAATAGAATCTGGTCCTAGAATCAGGAATGCCTGTGTTCAAATAGATACTTACAAGGGTAAGTGATCCTAATCAAGCATTTAACCTTTTTCAGCTTCAATTTCTTTATCTGTAAAATGGGGGCAATAATAGTACCTACCTCCCATAGTTGTGAAAATAAAATTGGGTAATCTTTATAATGAGCTTTGCAGACCTGAAAGCACTGGATAAATACTGGCTATTTTATTGAATTGTTCAAGTGTTTAGTTATTTTTCAGTCATGTCTGAGTCTTCATGGTCCCATTTGGGGGTTTTCTTGGCAAAGATATAGGAGTAATTTGCCATTTCCTTCTCCAACTCATTTTACAGATGAGAAAACTTAGACACGATTAAATGACTTGTCCAGGGTCATATAGCTAGCATCTGGGGACAGATTTGAAGTCAGGAAGACGAGTTTTCCTGACTTTAAAGCCTAGCACTATGTCAGCTAGTTTCCGCTATTTTTTTTATAAGATCATTTATTCTTTTCAAGTTAAAGAAAAGGAAAAAAAATGCTACTATTGGTCTGATCAAATGAGTATTTTACCAATTGGTTACTAATTGGGCCCCAACTTTTTTTCTTAAAAAGTATTTGTGGTCACTTTGCTGGGAATGACTCTGATGCTGAGTGAGAAGGAATACAAGGTCTATGGTCCTCTTACAAATTTTAATATAATAAAGAAGGGCCTTCAGCCATCCACAAATTAGTCTCTGAGACTATGAAGACTTCGATGGTGATTCAAAGCAGTCACTTACCTAGAGTTCACTTGAGTTTGGAATTGGCATAGGAAACCAATAGGTTCTACTCTGTGTCACTATCTGTGTGAGAATTAGTGCACATATGTGTTGAGAAACAAGTCCAAGAAAAGAAAGGATGGAGAAGAAGTATTACCAGAAAGGCATAGGTCCTACTGCATAGCCTTTCCTGTTCATTCCATCCAAGGAAAGTGATGGTTCTTCCACTTTCTTTCCAGAGCCACTTCAATGGCAAAGAAGAGGTTAGTAAAAGGGTCAGGCAATTATACAATCATCTCAGAACAATGTGTGAAGAGCAGCTTGATAATTCCCAAGATGCCTTGGCTTTATACCAGAACAGACTCAACTTATACGGTCTCCTGGAGGCTGGGACTCCAGACCACAAACAGCTGTTTCACGTTGCAGTTCATCAGTTACACAGCACATAGCACATTACTTGAGAAGGATAATTCTTCAGTTCTGCAAATTTCAACAGAATTAAATCAAGAAGATAGACTCTCTGATTCAAAGCAGGGGCAATGTCAGAACCAATGACATTTTACATTATCCTTCCTCCTTAGCACCAGTAGACTTTTCAGTTTATTTAAGTGTTTATGACTAATAAACCCACGGGGATATTTTTAGGTTTGGGGAATTTTTCCTACTCCCTATCTTAACCTTTCTTTTATTCCTTTGTTCCTCTCTCTCTGACCCTGTCTCTGTCTATGTTTCTGTCTCTGTCTCTATGTCTCTCTGTCTCAGTCTCTGTCTCTCTCTCTCTCAGATACAGAGTTCAAATCTAACTTTCTCAGGATTACTAGTCATTTCTAATCAGAATTTAATGAAATTGGTTTGCTATTATTAAGTTACCAAATTTAAAAATACGTGTAAATCACTTTGGAAATCTTAAAGCACTGATAAGTGCTAGTTATAGTTATTGTTGTTATTTCTGTTGACTTATTAATTAATCAATATGCATTTATTAAGTACCTACTATATGCCAAAGACTAGGCTTTGAACTGGGAGGAGGAAAAAGGAGAGGCACACAGGGGGAGAGAGACAGAGACATTGACAGAGACAGAGACAGACAGACAGAGAAATAGAGTCAGAGACTGACAGATAGGGACAGAGACAGAGAGAGGGGAGAGGGAGGGATACTGATTACAAATATCCAGATTGATCAATGGAGTAAAATACTTTTAAAAAACCTGAACTATATTACCAATCAGTCAGTCAATAAACAATCTATTAAGTGATTGTAATGTTGCCAGTTACTGAATTGAAGGCTGAGGATACAAAAGGAAGCAAAAGACAATCTGCTCTCAAGGAGTGCATAGTCTAATGGAGGAGACAACAGAGAAACAAATATATAGAAACAATCTATATACAGAATCAAAAAAAGGAAATCATTAGAAAAGAGAAGGTCTTAGAATTGAGATGTTAGAGAAGGCTTTCTGTACAACATGGGGTTTTAGTTCAGACTTTAGAAAAAAAGCCAGGGTAGTCAGGAGACCCAGATGGGAAGGGGGAGCATTCCAGGCATGCCCAGAGCCAAGAGATATGTTTTGATCATGGGGCAAAAAGGAGGTTGGTGTCACTGAGCTGGAGAGTATTAGCTGGGTATAAGAAGACTTAAAAGGTAGGAGAGAAGTAAGTGTATGATAAATCTGAAAACATGAATTACTTGGATAAAAATCTCCAATTTAACAAGAGCTACTGGAAAAACTGGAAAGCAAATTGGCAAAATGTAGATTTCAACCAGCTTGTTAAATCAAATACCACAATAAATCCCATATTTAGCAAAATATTCAGAGAAACATTTTTTGTGGTAGCAAATAGCTCAGAAAAAAAGCAGGTGTCCATTGATTGGGGCATGGCTGAACAAATCATGGTCTGTGAATATGACAGAATATATTGCACTTGGAGAAATGTTGCGTATGAGTAAATTTTTAATGGAATCTGAATACACAGTTAAGTAGGCAGAACCAAGAAAACAATATTCACTGATTACAGTCATGTAAGACAAAACAATACCAAAGGACAGCAGAGTTCAGATCAATGTTATTAATGATGCTGATAACAGGGAATCAACTGATGATGAAGCAGCTATCTCCTTTCTCTGATAGAGAGGCAATGAAGTATGAGTAAGAAATGAAGCATTTGTTTTGCTTAATCGATTTTTTTATTGCAAAGGATCATTCAGAAAATGGAGAATTAGATGCAATCCAGTTGTATTCATTCAACATTCCTTTCCCAACAGCTTTGAAATAACTCAATTTTGAAATGGCAGAGCCACTAAAAAGTCAGGCTGCAATATTTTTCCAGCCTAAGAAAATTTAGGAGCTTGGCAGGAGAAGTTTGTGACAGAGCCCACACACAGGTGGCAGCAACAGTGGCTGCAGCAGTAACAGCTTTGGTAGCTCTAACTCCAGAGAAGAGGAGGAAGTGAGACTATAGGATCAGAAAGAGAATATAAGAGACTTTTTGCTGGCACTGGGTACTCTGACACTGAATGGCAGCAATATTACCCACACACAGTCACTATTTGAAGGCAGATAGGAATACTGAGGTCAGTTATAAGGGAGAAGAGGCCCTGGTCATAATTCCAAGGCAAGGAGAGTAGCAGCACTTGTGGCTGCAGAACACCAGGGGCTTTCTTGGATAAACATCAGAGTACTGACCAGGAAAACAATGATCATGCGACCTTGAAAATAGCAAAAACTTGCAAACCCCAGAAGTAGTCTGAAAACAGCAACACAAAGAAATCTGAGGATTGAGAAGTTAACTCCAAGGTTAGCAAAGCCCAACTTTGATGTAAAATTAAAAGTAAGAAAAAAGCCTGGAAAAAATGAGCACAGCAAAAACAAATTAGACTATTTAAAAGCTACTATGGTGGTAGGGAAGACCAAGATACTAAATTAGAAGAAAACAACAGTGCAAAAATATCTACAAGCAAAGTGTTGAAGCAAAATGCAAATTGGACATAAACTCAGCATAAATCCTAAAAGAGTTAAAGATAAAAGTGGTGGAGGAAAAAAAATGAGAATGATGCAAGAAATCCATGAAAAGAGAATAATATGGTAAAGGAGGCATAAAAATATTGAATAAAATAATATCTTAAAAACCAAAATTGGCCTAATGGTATTAGAGGCATAAAAATTCACTAAAGATAATTCTTTTAAAAACAGAATAGATCAAATGGAAAAGGAGGTACAAAATTTTATTGAAGAAAATAATTCCTTAAAAATTAGACTTAGGAAAGTGAAAAGTTTAATTCCATGATGATTTCATATTTTATGATACTATCAAGGGCAAAACAGAAATTGAAAAAGTCCACCAATTATCTCTTTAAAAAGATCTCCAATTGAAAATTACTAGGAATAGCATAGATAAATTCCAGAGCTCTCAGGTCAAAGAGAAAACACTTTAATTAATCAGAAAGAAATAATTCAAATATTGTAGAGTCACAATCAGGATCACATAATATTTAGCAGCTTCTATGTTAAAGGAATAGAGGACTAAGAATGTTATTTTCTAGAAAGCAAAAGAACTAGGATTACAAACAAGAATAGCCAGCAAAACTAAATATATTCCCTTAAGGGAAAAGTGGACGATGAGTTTAAAAAAAACTTTCAAGCATTCCTGATGAAAAGACCAGAACGGAATAGGAAATTTGACATTCAAATGCAAGGTACAAGAAAAGCAAAAAGAATTAAAAATGAAAGAATAACCAGAAAGGTCTCGATAAAATCAAACTGTTTACGTCCTTATCTGGAAAGATGATACATGTATCTCAAAAAACCATTATCATTATTAGGGCAGATGAAAGGAGTTTACACAGAAGCCATGGTTGTGAGTTGATACTTACAATAATCTCCCCAAAAAATGAAGTGGTAAGAAAGAGGTATGCACTGGGAGTAAGGAGAAGAGAATGGTAGAATAAGAATTTTTTTCCCACATAAAAGAAGTGCATAAAGAAGAACTTTTACAATTAAGGGGAAATGGTAGAGGGGCAATGCTTGGACCTCATTTTTATTGGAATTGGTTAAAATATATATATATATATATATATATATATATATATACATATATATATATATATATACATATATATGTATATATAAAACATGAAGGTGATAAAGTCATCCATAAAATGGAAGCAGATAGTAGAAGGGGTTAGAAGCCAGAATCCAAGAATATATTGTTAATAAGAGAAACAGAAAGACACACATGGAATTAAAATAAAGGGCTAGAGGAAAATCAAATATGCTTCAGCTGAACTAAAAAAAGTTAGAGGTAATAATCATAACCTCAGACAAAACAAAACAAAAATGTTGTTCAGACATTTCTTCTGTATCTGACTTTTCATAACCCATTTGGGGTTTTCTTGGCAAAGATAATTGAGTAGCTCACCATTTCCTTCTGCAGCTCACTTAACAGATGAAAAACTGAGGCAAACAGAGTTAGGTGACTTGCTCAGGGTCACATGTTTGAGGCCAGATTTGAATCCAGGATAATGAGTCTTCCTGACTCTAAGCAGGGCACTGTACCATCTAGCAGCCCAAAAATAAAAACAAGGATGATCAGAAAAACTATATTTTGCTAAAAGTACCACAAACAATGAAATAATATCAACAAATTTTACAGCAAGTTTCCATGATAAAGGCCTAATAATTTCTTGATTGTACACTGAGTATAGAATTGATTTAGTTTTACAAAAATGAAAGCTATTCCCCAATTCATAAATGGCTACCGGATAAAAATAAGAAGCTTTAAGAAGGAGAAATCAAGATATCTCTAATATATCTATGAAAGTTGCTCTAAATCATTATTGCTACGAGAAAAAAAAAACAGGCAAATCAAAATAACTC
This sequence comes from Sminthopsis crassicaudata, assembly GCF_048593235.1. Lineage (NCBI taxonomy): Eukaryota > Metazoa > Chordata > Mammalia > Dasyuromorphia > Dasyuridae > Sminthopsis > Sminthopsis crassicaudata. The sequence continues at coordinate 38,298,704 of NC_133620.1, read as the reverse complement.
TGAAGTACTTTTTCATACTTACCAGAAATGACAAGTACTGGGGAATGAGGGAAAAATTGGTACACAAATGAACTGTTGGTCCAATATTTTTGGAAAACAGTTTGGAATTAAGCCCAAAAGTCTATAAAGCTATTATGTAGCAGCAACAGTACTAGATCTGTATCCCAAAAGAGATGAAATGAAAAGGAAAAGGACTTAAATATACTAAAATATTTATAGCAGCCCTAATTTTGTGATGAGAAGGGATGCTCATCAATTATGGAATGGCTGAATAAGTTGTAGCATATGACTGTAATGGAATACTATTTTGCTGTAGGGAATGACAAGAAAGATGTTTTTAGAAAAATTTGGTAAGACCTATATGAATAGATGCAAAATGAAGTGAGAACTGGGACATCAATGTTCACAGTAATAGCAATGTTATAATGATAATCAACTCTGAAAACACAAACAATCTGATCAACACAATGATCCAAGACAATTCCAAAGGAATTATGATGAAAAAAAATGCTATCCATTTTCAGAGAAAGAACTGATGAACTCTGAGTGAAAATTGAAGTATAATATTCCCATTTTATTTTTCTTGTTTTTTGAAAAAGATGGCTATTATAGAAATGTTTTTCATAATTTCATGTATAAAATTGTTGTCATATTGTTTATCTTCTCTGTGGATCGGTGAAGAGTGTAAAAGGGAGTAAAATATTAGCATTTAGAACACAAAATATAAAAAGAAAAGAAAGCTAAAAATTTCAATAAAAACAAAGAATAGTTCTACGTGAAATAGATGGATATAGGGAAAAGAAAACAATGCAAAAAGAATCATAACTATTTTTTTAAAGAATAATCACTGACTGTACAATCAAAAGACTTCAGTTTATATCCTGATCCTAATTCTTAAAGTAACATTACTTAACCTCTCTTGCTCCTTTGCTTCTTTATCTGTAAAATAAAAATGAACATTCCTATATAACTCACCTTATGGTGTTATTATAAGGATGATGTGAGTTAATAGATGTAAAGAACTTCAGAAAATTGATTAACAATAACCATGAATGGCAATCGTGTTCCTAGGACGTTTAAGGAAGAAGTCCTAGGTGAGTCTCTGGGCTCAAGCTCTAGCTTTGGAAATTCACTTCCTAGGACCTGGTTCTTATTGCCCTCTAGTTCTTCTAGTGCTTTTCTAGTACTCTATTCCTTTGATATCATGAAAAAGCTCAGCCTTGCTATTCACTCTCCACTTCTGATTCATCTGGAAAGTAGGGAACATCTTGTTTTCTTGTTTCCTTAGCAAAGTACCTGGCATACAATAAGTGTTTAATAAATGCTTTTGCTACTTATTCATTTATCTCTCCCAGGTGGCACCATACTCTATAGCTACAATCTTTCTTCTTTTATGGAACAAGTATACAAGTATGACAAATCATTCCCATATAGCCTTCTATAGCACTTTTAAATTATAATGATTCATTTGAATTGATTTTGAATATTTTCAGTAAGTATGCAGGTGAGGGATGGAAAATTAAAAGAGAGACATCTATGTTGGATTCATATGCAAATGTGTTTGGGTGTGTGTGTGTGTGTATGTGTGTTTGTGTGTATACGTGTGTGTATGTGTATGTATAGGATGTGTGAGAACTACTTATGAGGAAGAAAACTTCCAAACAACTTTGATAACAAAATAAATGCATCTTATTTTTCTTAAAACACAAAATTATTCTCCCACTGACAAGACCAAAAAGAATATCAGGATATTGTGATGTCATCAAAAAGAAATTAGAATAGATTCAAATAAAGCCTAAGACTCTCTCTCAATAGACAACTATGACTTAGAAATGATCATTATTTAGACCTTGACTCTGATAAAAGTAGGAATATTTGGAATGTAGGAATACATGGCTTCATTTGGAAGGTCATGAGGCTCACTAAAACATTCTTAATGATCATAACAGAATGAGTTAGGAATGAGCAACTCAATTATTTTTCCAATTATACATATATTTTAAAATTCAAGTGAAGAAATCCTTCTGTGGATTGCCACAGCCAAAGAATTTATCACCCGCTAGCCAATTTGCTGGTGATAGATGTCTCTCTGGTGTGCCAGGACAGTCCTTGAGAGGCAGATGTATTCCCAAAGCCTATCTAGATTGGCAGAGTCTGCTTGACATTGCCTTCAAACAACCAAGAAGCATTTACTAAGTTCCTACTATGTTTCAGGCACACTTTCCTAGTAACAGACATTTATATAACTTTTAAAAGTTTATTAAATCATTTATAACTAAATCAAATTGCTTGCACTTGAGGAAGGGAAAGGAAAAGGGTAATGAAAGGGGAGAATTTGGAACTCAAAATATTAAAAAATAGATGCTAAAATTTGTTTTTACATGTAATTGGGAAAATATTCAAAAGGCCCTTAATTTGCAAGGTGTTTTGCAAGTGGCATCTTATTTGAAGGTCATAATCTTATAATAATAAATAGGTAACATTTGTATAGCATTTATTATGTGCCAGCCATTAGGCTAAGTGCTATACAATTATTATCTCATTTGACCCTCACAGCAACTCTAGGAGATAGGTGATATTATTACCTTTATTTACAGGAGAGGAAAGAGACCCAGGAAGGATGGGTGACTTGCCACAATTCACACTAGGGAATAGTAGAATTTGAATAGATTTTCTGACTTGGAGGTCCATTTTGCAGATGAGGAAATGGAAATTCAAACAGGTTCAGTTACTTGATAATAGTTACACAGCTAGTAAGTAACAAAAGAGGGAAAGAGGGAACTTTTTTATTCCAAATCCAATCCTTTACTATGGGCTGTTCAAATAACAAATAAAAATGCCAAGTTGACTGGTATTTATTAAATCAACAAACATTTTAAAACACTTGCTGGGTACTTGACACTATATGTGTCAGTTATTGTTTATCATCACCATTATTAAATATATTATTCATATCTTTTTAATGACATCCTTTTGGAAACAACCTTGGGATGTCCTGCTATTATTCTTTAGTAAGTAATGTGCTGTGGATTGCTACATGGATAGAGAAAAACAATTTTTAAATAATTAAATAAAAATAAACTCATGTTTCATAGATCTCCAAGCCATGTGAAGGAAAGGAATAAGACATACCTTATATGCTTTCCATGTGATTTTTATTTCTTTCTATATTTTAAAAACTTTTCAAATCACATAGATTAAGGGTTATAACTATTCAAAATGGCTCTAATTAAAGAACATTGTTTTTAATTTTTTATGGTTCAATGTTATGTCTACAATTGTAGGCAGCAGTTTTGTCTATGGTGATGCTTTTGTTATAATCCACTTTATTTATTGACTTCTTGAGGACATTGTGAGTTGTTCTGTAAGAAATGACCAGCAGGATGATTTCAGAAAGGCCTGGAGAGACTTACATGGAACTAATGCTGAGTGAAATGAGCAGGACCAGGAGATCATTGTATACTTCAACAACAATACTATATGATGATCAATTCTGATGGACATGGCCATTTTCAACAATGAGTGAACCAAATCAGCTCTAATAGAGCAGTAATGAACTGAGCCAGTTACACCCAGATAAAGAACTCTGGGAGACGACTATGAACCACTACATAGAATTCCCAATCCCTCTAATTTTGTCCGCCTGCATTTTGGATTTCCTTCACAGGCTAATTGTATACTATTTCAAAGTCCTATTCTTTTTGTACAGCAAAACAACTGTTTGGACATGTATACATATATTATATTTAACTTATACTTTAACATATTGAACATGTATTGGTCAACCTGCCATCTGGGGGGGGGGAGGAGGAAGGAGGGGGAAAATTAGAACAAAAGGTTTAGCAATTGTCAATGTTGTAAAATTACCCATGCATATATCTGGTAAATAAAAACTATTAAAATATTTTAAGAAAAAGAATAGTGATCTGAGCCCACAAAGGAGATCCAAAAAAAGTAGTTGAATGCATATAATTTTAAAAAAAAGCTATATCATAGAAACCAAAGGAGGAGATAATCTTAAGTAGGAGGTGATCACACATACCCATTAGATTGACTAATATGACCAAAAAAAAAAAAGGAAATGATAAATGTTGGAGAGATGTGGGAAAACTGAGACACAATTTCTTGTTGGTAAAGCTGTGAACTAATCTAACCATTATGGAGATCAATTTGGAACTACATCCAAAGGACTATAAAACTGCATAACCTTTAAAATCACTGTTAGGTCTCTATCCCAAAAATTTTTTAAAAGATTGGAAAGAACCTATTTGTACAAAAATATTTATTGTAGCTTTTTTGTGTGGTGGCTAAGGACTGGATATTGAAGGGATGCCCACCAATTGGAGAATGACTGAACAAGTTGTGGTACATGGTTTTAATGAAATATTATTGTGCTATAATACATGAAAAGCAGGATGATTTCTAGAAAAACATGGATTTATGCAAAGTGAAATGAGCATAACTAAAACAACATACACAGTAACAGCAACATTGTACTATGAAGAATAGTAAATGGCTAAGATATTCTCAACAATACAAATTTGATCAATCTTCCAGCAAAGCTAGCATGAACACAGTCAAACTGATAACCTCCCAAGATGACCAAAAATAGGCCAGAGACATCTGTAACCTACAGAACTCTGTGCTTGGAACAGTTTAAGGTGGTGGAACCCATCAAGAAAGTCTCTGAGAAGCAGAAAATTCTCAAGGTGATCAGCAACCCCTAGGATAGTTAAAAATTAAAAAAAAAAAAACAGCAGGGATCTTGGGAACAATCAGGAGTGACAGTAACAAATATGATTTACCATCACAGAGAGTGGGACAGCCTAGGCTTCTGGGACACTGAGTCTTCTAGCAACTAAACTGAGATAACATAGAGTTCTGAAGGTCTACCAGAGAAGTCTAAACATAGGTTGTGGAAGTCAGTAAAAGAACCCAAGGGTCACAGAGTAAGACCAAGCAGGCCAACCAAAAATAGTGACTTTGGCATGAAGTCCCAGTCTAGAAACTAAAGCTAGAAAGGTAAATAAAGCAAAGAAGCAAATGATTAGGTTTTTTTTTTTTTAAATTGTGAAAATCTACAGATGTCCAAAAACTTTCCCTTAAAGGATAAAGTAACTTTTAAACAACTATAAATAAACACTCAATAGGGGTGGGGTAGGGAGGAACAGATTTCCTAGAAAAATTATATGAATATCAAGAAGAACTAAAGCAAGATATAAAATATGAAGTAAGAATATGGAGGAAAGAATTGGAAAACAAAACAACAAAGCTTTATACCTAGTTAGCATAAATAATTAAATAGCTACCAGATTGCTTTCCTCCTCATAGCTCCATGATAATGGAGCTCCTCTCCTTCAAATGTGGGGTGCTGTACCTCTATTAATGCAGGTGAGAACTATATGTTCCAGGTTGTTTGTAGTACTTGGCCCAAGTGTAAAAATTCCTAGTTATAGCTCTGAACTATCAAATTTAAGGAGACCACAGTAGGAGACTGAGGAGATCAAAGAGTATTGAATTTCATCACTGTCATGGAGAAGCATTTGATACCCACATGGGTGCAAAGAAGAAGGCCAGGGGACTTTAATACTTTGAAAAGTCCCATTGTTGAGACTATAAATGAACACTGAAATAGATGTCCTGAGAAAAAAGTGGGAGTCACTATAATTTACTTGCAGAATGGATACATTTTATGACTGTATCATCTAATTTAGCATTTCCCAAACTCATTTGACCATGGAACATTTTGAGGATTGAAATATATTGAAAGAAGCTATAAACACTGGTCTTAGAAGCCCAAGGGTATGAAATACCTCTAGCATAAAAGAGGAGTACAGGCAAATATTGGAGGAAAAGAGAGGAAAATTAAGCCTCTGTTATACAAAAAAGGGAGTACATAATAATTATTTTTGATACATATATAATTTAATACTTAATATTTGAGAGGAAAATATCACTAACAGAAATTTTCTTACAGAACTCCTATTCATATGGTAGAGAACTCCAGGATTCTGTGGAATAGAATTTGGAAAACATTGATGATAGGGTTTGTGGGGGTTTAGTGAGATCATCTACTAGCCCACATGCTCAACCCAACACAAATAGACCACAAAAAAGAAAATTACAACTTGGACAAGTATCAACTGCAAGGAAACAAGAGATAGGGAAGGTCTATGCAGAACTCAACAGAATTGAATACCTTGATATTTTGTAACTTGAATGCTAAATTGGGCATAGGGGACAAAAATATAATTTGGGATCAAGAAATGAAAAAGTTTCAAAGATTTGACTGTTCATAAACTCATAGATTTAAAACTGAAAGGGTCATTAGAGTTCATTAAGTCCAGTTCTCTCACTTTATAAATGAGGAAACTGGGGCCCTAAGTGACTTGTACAGGTACAGAGGTAGCAACACCTGAGGTACGATTTGAACCAGCCTTCCTGGCTCCAAATTCAACACAGTATCTACTCAACCCTATTCATAGTCAATACTATCTTTTTCCTTCAAGGAAAAAACTAGCTGGAAAGTATTGGATAATAAACAGAAAATATCACAAAAATAATAAAAGTAACTAATTTAGACATAAAACAACTCATATTAGTGATCTTAAATTACTGACTAGTTAGAGCAAAATCATTATCAACAGCAAATTAAAAGAGGATAAAGATAAGAGGGAGATATTATATGCAAATACAATAGCTCTAAGCTGGTCTTTTAAAAACATATTGCATATAAAAATAGGAAATGGATAAAAGCATAGATGTTGATTTCTATTTCCATTTCTTAGAGAAGTTTAATTGATCCAATCAACCTGAAAGATGAGGATGCAAGAGAATCAAAGACACTTTAGCTAGAAGACATTTCATTATCTTATCAATGAATGAGACATGGAAATTAGCACAAGATAATTCGCAAAACATTATAAGGGAAGAAAATAGAAAATTATGAATAGTCACATATTAAAAGAACAATATAGAGGTATAAAGATTGGAAACTCCATGTAGTTTCCCCCCCCCCCCAAAAAAAAAAAGTTTAACAAAGAGTTGTCTTACTTTTGTTAATTTCTAAATACTCTATAATATCTCCAGCAGGGAGTCCTTTTTCCCTTCCCCAAACTTTTTTTTTTTTTCTTTGTGTGTGTGTGTGTGTGGGGGGGGGGAAATTGTACTTCCACTTTCCTTTTAATTCAAAGGTCTATTGGGGTAGAATTTACACCAACAGTATTTCAAGCCTCTATGGCCATTCTGCATGCTTAATTTATAGAACCGTCACGGTTAAGGGAATGGAGAAAAGTCCCTGAAACAGGAGTTTGCTGAAAGGAGGACAGGAGTATGATAGGAGAATATAAGAGAATTTCACATACATGGGTTGCTGCCCAACTTTTTCCAAATGTCAGATATTTTCAAATGTCACAAAAGGAGGACCAAAGGCAGGAATCTGTGAAAACCGCAATGACTAAAAGAAACTTAAAATGACTTATTTGGAAAATAAGATTAAGCTAAAGCCTTAGGAAAGGCAAAAAGGAAATGGGATAATTTAGCCTGAAGAAGACCAGGTCTGGGAAATGTCTTTTCACAGAAATACAGAACAGCACAACTGAAAGGGACCTCACTGACTTCCTGATCCAACCTATAACTTGAAAAAGCTTCTTCACTACAACCTATCCCAAAATAAGTCACAGAGCAACAGAGTTGATATTGTTGATCCTATGTATTTTTTAATCCAATCTAACTTATTCCTGAACAAGACAAACCCCCGTAGATGATTTTTTAACCAATAATCAGCTAGCCTTTGCATGAAGATCTTTAATGAGGAGAAATGCACAACTGCTCAAGAGAGTTTTCTTCACTTTGAGACACTTCTAATTATAAGGAATTGTTTTCTAACATGAACTTAAATCTACCTTCCTATGACTTTCACCTGATTCTTCTCTTTGGGGTCAAGCAGAACAAATCTAGTCCTTCTTGCACTCAGCAATCTTTCAAAAATATGAGGACAGCTTTTAGGGTCCCTTCAAGTCTGCTCTTCTATAGGCTAAGCAGGGAGACATTTAAAAAAACATTTATTTAATTTTTAACTTTGAGGATTAAAACAAACATTTCCATAACATAATATAATTTTTAAAAAGATGATTGTGCATGAGATTACAAATGTGTTATGTACAATTTGTTATTCCCTTTACATATATAATAGAATTATGTAAATGTCTTTTTCCTTTCAGTCCTCACCCTAACTTTAGTTACAAATATGTTTGTATTTATATACACACACATACATTAAAATCATTCCATATATACTTCTATTTATCAGTTCTTTCTCTGGATGCAGATAACAGATTCCTTCATATGTCTTTGTTTTGAGTTTCAAATTCTCTCCTCTCCCTCATTGAGAAGGCAAGCAATTTGATTTAGGTTATACATGGATCACATCAACTTTTTTTAATGGAACCATTTATTTCATTTTTGTAACAAGCTCAAGAGATCACATAAACTCTTGAAGCTGTCATATCACCCTGTTTGTTCATTTGTCCCTTGAATGCTAAATAATCAAGGTATATTTTTACAGGTAAGAAAAGTGAAACTCAGAAACTTTGACATTGCATTCATTGTAGGGAAAAGAAGAGCTATGACTTCAGACTTCAAACTGATAAAGTTTCCTGATTCTATACATTGCCCTACAGCTGATTCTCTAACATTGGAAAACAAATTTAAGTTGGATTTGTGTATTGCCACAAGCTTCTCTGACTCCAGCTCCACAACAATGGCATTTGTGCTGCCAAGCTCTAAGAGTCTTAAGCTTCTATTGCAAAATGGGTTTTGAGCTCACAATTTTTTTAGGAATGTTCCTCCAAATTTGAAAAAAGTGACAAAGCATTTGGGTTGACATTTGACATTGGATTGGATTTACATATTGCAATAAAACGATTCACATGCATTTCTCAGAAACCATATCAACCAGGAGGTAATGTGTCACAGCAGAAAGAGTACTAAAGAAATTGAATTTGAATACTGATTCTTTCATTTACTTCCTGTGTCATCTTGGACATATCAACCTCTTTAGACCCAAGTTTTCTCTTCTGTAGAATGAAAAAGTTGTGTTAAAGTGGCTTCTAATTGCATCTATGACCCTATGAAACCAAATAAACCCATTTAATCCAGATGGGTTAGATCAGAAAAAGAAATTTTTCTAAAGAGCTAAGGTCTAGGTTGAAAAGAAAACAGGTCAAAACTTCAGTGCTAATCAGTTGGTCAGTAGTGTGTCTGAATCTGTGATGAGACCTTGCACTTTCAGCTCTGGTGAATTAAGAATCAGCCTCTATGTTTGTGTGTGTGTGTGCATGTTCATGAATGTATGCACACATATGTCTCTCATTCATTTATGACATATTAGTAATATCAATTGTTAATCATATTTAAATATAAAATTATGTAATTGTGTAATTACTTAAAGTATATATAATTAAATATACAATTAATTATATTATCAATGTATTATATATAATGTATATAATTATAATTATTTATCATGTTATATTGTTATAAATATGCTTATATAATTAATATATTAACATGTAGAATATATCATATTCTATATTATGATATATAGTTATATGTAATTGGTACTATAATTATTTATAATATTTTTATTTTCAGAGAAGCAGAATTATGGTTAATATAAGGGAAAATGACATTATATTCTATTGATATTATATATCCATATATTAAAATATGTTTATGATATTTTATAATAACATTGTTGGTGGTAGTCCAGCTAGGTGACACAGTAGATAGAATGGTAGGTCTGGAGTCAGGGAGACCTGAATTCAAATCTGGCCTGTTTACTAGTTGCATGACCCTGAGCATGTCATTTAATTCTGTTTACATCAGTTTTTTAATCTGTAAAATAAGGTGGGGAAAAATATGGCATACCATTTATGTTTTTCAAGAAAAACCCCTAAATGGGGTGAGGAAGACTCAAAAGTGACTAAAATTACTGAACAACATCAAAAGACCACCTGGTGCCCTCTACCTCCCAGGGATTGTCATATTGGGGGCCAGACTGATAGTTGACACTAGATTGGCTTTTAGTCTTATTGAAGCTCAGAACTCCTGAGCTCAACAAATCATCAGCCTGTAATCCTTCAGTAATAAGAACTATAAATGTTCACCACCCCTCCTGGTTACTATAGTAAATTTAAGGACAAAGACCAAAAACCAAATCCTCTCTTCCTTCAGATTGCAGATATTACAAGACAAGCTTTGTACTACGCAGGGAACTAAGAAGCAGTATGAGCTTTGTAAAAATAGAGTAGGATTTTTTCAAACTTGTATTCTCCAAACATTGTTTAAAAAAAATTTAGGAGAAATGTCAGTAACCCAGGTCTCACCTATAAATATACAATTTTCATAAATTAATTAAAGGAGAAATTTTCTACTAATTATTCATCTAGAAGGGAGTCAGTCAGTCAATAGATATTTTTTAAAATGTTTATTTAGTATTTTATTTTTCTCCAATTTCATGTAAAAACAATTTTAACATGTGTTTTAAAATTTTTGAGTTCCAACTTCTCTCCTTTCCTTTCCATCCCCCTCATTGAGAAGGCAAGCACTTTGATATAGAATATGAATGTGTAGTCATGCAAAACATATTTCTATATTAGTCATGTTTTAAAAGAAAACATACATCTAAAAAAACACTCAAAAATAAAGAATTTTTAAGTGCTTTAATCTGTATTCAGACTCCATCAGTTATTTTCTCTGAGAATGGATCACATTTTTCATTATAAGTCCTTCAGATTTGTCTCCAAACATTGTGTTGCTGAGAATAGCTAAATCATTCATAGTTGATTATCTTACAATATTGTTTCTATTATATACAATGTTCTCCTTATTCTGCTTACTTCACTTTGCATCAGTTGACGTTAGTCTTTCCAGGTTTTTCTGAGAGCATCCTGCCTATCATTTCTCATAGCACTATAGTGCTATTTCATCACAACCATATACCACAACTTGTTCAGCCATTCCTCAATTGATAAACATCCCCTCAATTTCCAATTCTTTGCCAATAGGCATGGATTAAGTAATCTATATTGGGGGTGACCCTTGTTCCTGATCCAGGGCTACTCTTATACACAGAGGGAAGTGATTGCTATCTAATATGAAGTTCCTCTTTCATCAAAATATCTTCTTTTTAGAGGCCTGCTGTGATGTCTGAAATTTCTACCACTTGTTACTCTCTTAAACTAAGTATTCAAAAACCCTTTTCCAAATGCCAGTATTATTTATTGGGAGTAAAATAGAAACCTATGATTAGTCATCGATGGCTAGGCTCCAATTAGTTTCCTAAATTACTTGGCCAGTTACCAAGTAATTTACAGTTACCAAGCAGGTCTCCCAAGGAAGGTGATGTATGACAGATAATGTGAAGGATTGAAGTTGAATCAGTAAAAGCCTAAAACTTATAGCATTACCTAGGGAAAAAAATGGCCAGAGGTAATAGCATATCACAAAATCATAGATTGAGAAATGAAAGGGACTCTAGAGGTCATCTAGTCTAATACTTCCTTTTATAAATGAAGAACTGAGGTCCCAGGAAGTCAAATGAATCAGAATTTCAATACTAAATATTCTTACTCCAAATTCTTCAGTCTTTTCACCATACCATGCAGCTGGTGAGAATCTGGGTTTATAGGAGAAGAAAGAAACAGGAAGAAAATGAAGTATCACAACTATATAAGTCACAATTATACCAAGATTTGGCCCTTTCACCAGACCTATTCAAACTCACAGAAGGCTTCCCAGTAATGAGATCCTTATATTCTACTGGCCAGCAAATCAGATTCCTGCTCTATAACTGATGTGTTGACTCCTTTTAACTGGCATTGGTCGGGGCAAGGGTTAACTTTCAAAGTGTCATCAGATCGGATATAGCTGTTCATTGGGAGGGGTTGGGCTGAATGGCTCAAGCCAATGTCAGAACCAGGAACAGACAGAGAAAGAACACAGTAGTGTAACTCTGGCCCAAGGGTCCAACCAGAGAAGCTAAAAGGCAGAAACCAAGAACAGAGGCACTGGAACAAAAATTCAGTATTGAATGAGCCAGAAGGCAATCAGGACATTCAGAAAGCTAAAGAAAGCCAAGACTTCTGGGGTTATACTTTGCCAGGCTTAGCACGTGCTGTGTGGATCTGACCTTTTACTGTTGGGTCCCAGGCACTCCACACACCCAAGCAGACTCCTCAAGGACCAATATCAACATGTGCCAGGGCCCACAAATGCCAGAAGAATGGTACATGGATTTATGCGCCTCCTTTTTAGTCTGAGTCCATGCACCAGATTGAAGACTACTTGCTTAGAGATCAAGAGTTTCCCAGTGTTGCCACCCCATAAAAAGAAATTTTACCAGTCTTGAAAACTTTTACTAACAACAATCCTTACTTCTCAAAATATATAACTTCTTTTTAAGGATTCCTTTTCCTTTCTCCTGCTTCCCTTATCCCTTGTCCTTGCCTTTTCTAAAGAAACTATATCCACCTCCTCAGTGTCCAGAACCTGAAGGCAGAGCTATCTAGGCAAAGGATTTCAGTGATTTCCCAATGGCACAATAGGTTGTAAGGATCTAAGGATCATCAAAATCTCTGTATAACATAATATGACTAGCCTAGATATCATAGAACACAGAATAATCAAAGCAAAGAATTAAAGAATTAGCACTGATCTCAGAGACTCCTGAGGCCAATTTGTACCTGGAATAAGAATCAGGAATCTTTGAAGACCTGGGTTTAAATCCCACCTTAGCAGACATGGACTGTGCAACCTTAGGCAGGTCACTTAAGCTCCAGTATAACTGTCAAGTGGATTTCCAACAATTCCTTGAAGGCTATCAAGAAGAGAAAACAATTGCCATTAGAAGCAGCCCATTCTACTTTGGAATGGCTCTAGTATTATTAACTTCAACAGCAAATGATATATTACATTTTACAGAAGAACACTTTTTATCATTATTATTATTATTATTATTATTATTATTATTATGTAGCATTTAAAATGTGTAAAGTAGTTTGATATATATATACATATATACATATGTGTGTATGTGTATATATACATATATGTGTATGTATATATACACATATATACATATGTGTATGTGTATATATATACATATATGTGTATGTATATATATACACACACACATATGTGTGTATATATATATATATATATATATATATATATATATATATATATATATATATATATATATATATATATATATATATGTTTGTTACAGCAATTCTGGGAGACAATGGCCTCATTTTAAAGATGAAGAAACTGAGAATGAATGTGATTACACAAGACCATATAGCCTCTTTTATCTGAGGCTAGATTTGAACTCAGGTTTTCCTAACTCTAAGTCATTCCCTGATGGCCTACAACTGCCATAATGTTCTAGTTTCAAGGACTTTTTTCCTTGTTGTTCAGTGGTATCCAACTTTCTGTAACCATATTTAGGGTTTTCTTGGCAAAAATATTGAAGTGGTTTGCCATTTCCTTCTGCAGCTCAGTTTAAAGATGAAGAAACTGAGGCAAACAGGGTTAAGTGACTTGCCCAGGATCATACAGCTAGACATTGTCTGAAGATGGATGGGAATTCAGATTTTCTTGACTCCAGATCTCATGGTCTATTCACTGTAAAACCTTAATTCAGTTTCTCTAAAGCTCATCTTCTCCTTACCCCCATTGCTCCTTTCTCTGACTTCTGGGAACTAAGCAGTCGAAGTCTAATACTTCTTGACAGCCTTTCAAATATTTGAAGACAGCATGTCTGGGGCTATTTAGCCTGAGGAAGAATAAGTTAGAATCTATTCTTCCTATTTCTACTTCTTTCAACTAATTCTGCTAAGACACAGTCTTTTTGAAATTATTAATTTATTTTGATTAAAGTTTTTATTTTCAAAACATATGCATGAATAATTTTTCAATATTGACCCTTGCAAAACTTTGCTTTCAAAATTTCCCCCCTTTCCTTATCCCCTCTCCTAGATGGCATGTTAAACATGTTAAAATATATATGTTAAAGTCAGTATATGTATATATATACATATATATATATATATATTTATACAATTATCATGATGCACAAGAAAAATCAGATCAAAAAGGAAAAAAATGAGAAAGAAAACAAAATGCAATTGAAAAACAACAAAAAGAGTGAAAGTGCTATGTTTTGATCTTCACTCAGTTCCCACAGTCTTCTCTTTGGGTGTAGATGGCTCTCTTCATCACAACGTCATTGGAACTGGCTGGAATCATCTCATTGTTGAAAAGAGTCATGTCCATCAGAATTGATCATGGTATAATCTTGTTGTTGCCAAATGCAATGATCTCCTGGTTCTGCTCATTTCATTTAGCATCAGTTCATGTAAGTCTCTCCAGGCCTCTCTGAAATAATCCTTCTGATCTTTTCTTATAGAACAATAATATTATATAATATTCATATATCATAACTTATTCAGCCATTCTCCAACTGATGAGCATCCCTTCAGTTTCCACCTCTCAGCATGCTGATTTCCCTTTCCTGAACATTCAAACTAATCTAAGAACTACCTAAAAATGTGACACTCAAATATTTACATATAGACCCTTGTGCTACTTGTGATTCTGCCTTTTGAGTACAGGTCAGTCCCATCTTGTCCCATTGAAGGACCAAAAGGGGCAGGGCTCCAAAGGTATCCTGGAGCCTCCCAAACATGGCTGCTCCATAGAAACAATCAGGAGAACTAATGTCATGATCATAGACTGTTTTTGCAGCCTACACTCTTCTCTCTAGTCATTTGATGTGTCTCTCAGATTTTCTGTATCTTCCACTTTTCAGATCCCCTCTCAAATAGCATTGATTCATGGATTCTGCCTGATCTGCTCATATCAGCAACCATTCATCAATTCCTTTTTCACCCATAGAAGGCATCTCAGTAAATGAAAGAACTGGAGCCACAAAGCCAAACCTTTGGTTTGCCATTGGTTTTTCTCAGTCTGGGTCCCATGACGATCCCTAATTAGCCCTTTGAAATTGAGGCTTTCTTGGGCTATGATCTCTACCTTCTCTTTGGCAGACTGGTTTGCCAGCTGCTATCTCATCAAATTTTCTACTATAGAAATTATTATTTGGACTTATATTACAGAGCCTCTTAACTGGTCTCCCAGTCTTCTTTCCAATCCATTGGCCACAGAGCCGACAGAGTAGTATTCCCCAAATAAAAGTCTTCCTTGCATTCCCTAGCTTCAAAAGCTCAGTGGCTCCATATGGTCATGAGCATAACATACAAACTCCTCATTCATTTTTATAGTACTTCAGGATCATGAACTTTTTAGCTAAAAGGGACCTAATTGTAAATACTTTAAAGGGACCTAAATTTAAATACTAGTTGACACTTACTTTCCCAGACATTTCCTATCACAGTCCCACCCACTGATTCACTCTATGCACAAATTTATGTAGCCTTTTAGTTATTTCCTATTTAACATTCCAACTCTCTTCTCTATCTTTGTACAGTCTGTCCTCCATGCTTCAAATATTTCCCGTAAGACTTTAAGTTACAGATGAGTTGCTGATTTGAATTGGTAAGGGAGAATTTTTGTACTTGAATCCATTAACATTTAATGAAATCACATTTCCCAGAAGTTTATATAGATTCAAACATCTATATAGATACAGATGATACAGATATGTATATCTAGAAATAGATATATACATGCATTCATATATATGTGTAAGCATATCTATCCATCTATCTATCTATCCATTTTCCTGTCCATCCATCTATCTGTCTGTCTGTCTATTTATCTATGTACAGAGAGAATGCATAAGTGGGTATAAAGTCAAGTCTTATTTTTGACTATGTGATCTTGGGCAAATTTGTTAAATTTTTTTGTTAAATGTCTCAGAAAACTCTCTAAAAGTTGAACTTGCAAAAGAATTTTTTTTTACCTCCTGGCTTCCACAATAAGTCTGCTCCCATCCCTTCATTACTAGTGCCTTCCCTTTGAGAATAACTCCCATTTACATTGTCTATACCTTATATGTTACTGATTCTTTGCATGCTGTCTCCCTCATTAGAATGAGGGCAGAAACTGTTTTGTTGCTTTTGTTTTATCATTTCTTTTATTTTCTTTTTTTGTTTGTTGGTTTATTCA
Organism: Sminthopsis crassicaudata; assembly: GCF_048593235.1. Lineage (NCBI taxonomy): Eukaryota > Metazoa > Chordata > Mammalia > Dasyuromorphia > Dasyuridae > Sminthopsis > Sminthopsis crassicaudata. The sequence goes on along the minus strand of NC_133620.1, from coordinate 38,282,510 downwards.
AAATACTTACTATTATCTCAGGAATGTAGTTAGCCCATAATAAATGCTTATTGACTAATTGATCAATCGGTAAGGATAAAAAGAACTTCCTATTTTCCTATGCCAATGAAATCATAGATCTGGTCCATATCGAAATATGTACATATATCATATTTATGTGTGCACATGTCAGTGTGTATCACCTCCTAAATACCATCATTTTTTAAAATAGATTTTCACTAATAAATTTTATTTTTTTAATTACTTAACATTTCCTCTGCATTCTTTTGTTTGCCCTCCTCTCAAAGAGCCATCCTTTTTAATAAGGATTTTTCTAACATAAAAGAGAAAGAAAAGAAAAAAAAATCACAAATGATCAATGCATCAGAAAAACCTAATATTATATGTAATATCCCATAACTATGCTCTCTATCTAAAGGAGTTGGAAGGAGCTCTTTGTAATACTGAAATACTTAGTTTTGACTTTGTGATTGTCAGAATTCCCATTTACATTGATGTAGTATTTATATATGTTGTTTTCCTTGCTCTACAAATCTTCACACTTCTCTACATGCAGTATGTTTGTCTTTTCTTATAACATAGTCATGGATCATGACATTCACATCCACAATTTTTAGCCATTTTACAATTGATGGGCATCTCTTTTTTTTCCATTTTTTGCTATCACAGAAATATGTTACCATAACATATATTCACACACACATATGCACATATACATGTATGTATGTTTATAAATATATAAAATACTTACATGTATCTACATATATTGTGTATATGTGCATTTATACACATATGCATATGTGTATATATATATATACATATACATATATATATATACAGACACATATATATGTGTGTGCCCATACATTTATACATATATTTGTACATAAAGATATAGTCTCCAAAAATCTTGGTGCAGTTTTAAGCATTAATAACTTGAGAAATTAAAATACCTAAAACTTATAAAGTTATAAGGTTAATTATGTAAAAATTTAAAATATTGATAGGTTTCTGGTTAGCCTTCAGCATAATCACCATCTTGAATTATACATTGTTCTAATAGATTTTTAAACTTTTTTCTTTTTTTTTTTTTGCTGAGGCAATTGGGGTTAAATGACGTGCCCAGGATCACACAGCTAGGAAGTGTTAAGTGTCTGAGGCCAGATTTGAACTCAAGTCCTCCTGACTTCAGGGCTGGTATGATTTTTAAAAATTTGTAAAGACCATTCCATCTGTTTTTCAGTGACTGATAGGATGGCATTTATAATTATGCTATCCTAGTCTTAAGATCACCTAAAGAATGAAGTTTTATGTATTGATCTACCTGCCAATTGGGAAAGGAGAGGAAAAGTTGGAACAGAAGGTTTTGCAAGGGTCAATGCTGAAAAATTACCCATGCATATATCTTGTAAATAAAAAGTCATAATAATAAAAATATGACATTTGATGCACACAAGATAATTTTGATGTGACTCTCAAGAAAAAGTCTATTGGAAATATATTAGTGGACCAAAGAAGTCCAAGAAGAGCAAGTTTTCTATTGACCAAGTATCATCCTGAAACTGTGGCATACATAAATCTTGTTAAAAATTAAAATTATTATTCCAAATTCACAAAATAACATGTTTAAGTGAAATTTAAATAATTAAATTTTCAAATTATTTTCTTTTGTAAATGGATATAATCTTTATGCTTCTGGAGTTATTAAAATTTAAAATGGCACTAAGACTTTGGGAATGCCCCATATGTATACATGCATATGTGTACATATGTAAATTGATGTGTATGTATTTTATAAGAGATTTCTGCTAATGATTTTGTCATGGAAAATTTTACGTAGCTAAATTTGACTCTTGGTGTCTAGACCCAGTGCCTCCTACAGCTCTTAGATAATCCTCCCCCTCCTCCTGCTTCTGGAGTTAATAATACTTGAACTATGTTCTTTCCAGAGTTGATGTAGAAAAATGTTTATCTATATTACCTTCAATTTGCAATATATTACATACATATTATATGCAATAAATGCATTCCAAAAATCTCATATATACAATTTTTTGCACATTGCTTTCACTATGAGGATATGAGTTCAAGATTAGGGGTTACATTCTTGTCCCCTTTTTATCCCCAAGGTTTATCTCAATGCCTAAAACATAGTAAAAAACACTTTAATACTTGTTCTGACTAATATAAAATGTCTGGGAAGGTAGACTGGGAGCAGATCATAAAAGACTTTAAGTGCCAAGCTGAGAAGTGGATGTTTATCCTATGGGCAATAAGGACACGATTAAAATTTTTGAGTAGCAGAATGATGTGGTCAGACCTGAGCCATAGGAAGATGATTTTGGCAGCTGTGTATGGAATGGATTGGAGAGGGATAAGACAGGAAGCAGAAGGTAGAACAAGGGGACTGTTGAAATAATAGTCTGTATAAAGAAGTGGTGAGGGCCTGAGTTAGGGGAAGAGGGTGGTCTTGGGTGTAGAGAGAATGAAATAGCAGATGAGTGGAAATAAATACTGACAAAACCTGGCAACTGATTGAATATAGGGAGATGTCAATAATGAAGAAAGAGTTAAAGATGATTCTTCATACTTGGAGGACTAAAAGGATAGCCATGTATTTAACAGAAACACCAGATTAGTGATTAAAAAAAAAAAAAGACACTGGGCAAGTGGCAAACTATCAGACAGGGAATTTCATGATGTAGAGATTTCATTCTTCTTTTTCCACAGGTTGCTGGATGGTCATGTGACCTTTGTGCCATCTACAAAACTGTAGTGAGTCCACCCAAGAGATATTTTCACCCAGGAGTGTGCTAGAGATGGCTTACACCTTCTCCAGAACTGATTGTTAAATTTTCAATGTGAGATTTTACATCTCGAAAATCTGATTTATTGTTTTATTGATTGTTTAGACTTAAGACTGTAAGGGAGAAACTGTTAATAGAACTGGTTAAACTTAAAAGTGTGGTCTGGTACATTGATGGGGGAGAGATGTGCAGCTGATGGCTAAACATTTACCAGCACACTCTTAAGTTTCCACTCAGCTTCAAATATACCCTATGGGAAAAGCTAAGAATGTTTGGAAATACTCTGAGCTTTTCTGAAGAAAGACAGAATGTTTTAAAAAAATGCTGAAAATATTACAATTTAAATGTTATAGTAAAAAGCAAATTGGATTTGGAGTATGAGGGCCCAGAGGTGAAAACCTGATTTTCCTACTTTTTTTGTGTCATCTTAAGTCACTTTACCTCTGCTGGCCTCCATTTTCCAGTCTGTGAAATAAGACTAGTTTGAGCTCTGAGGTCTCTTCCAACTGTATCACTTGATGAATCTTTAAGTCAGGGTTTTCATTCCAAAAGTATATTTGCTCATTACCCAACCCCAGTCCTATTTCCAGTCCTAAAGTCTTATGATCCTTAACCTGGGATTCAAGGAGATTTACTTCACACCCTCTCTAATAGGTTCCTGCTGATAGAGCAACATTGAATTATTTCTGGAACAGGCATCATTTCCCTGTCCTTTGAGGAAATTCACCAGCCTGTTCTACTTGGGACAAAATGTGTAAAAATAAATATCTATTTCAAAAGAGTATGAGGAAAAAAAAAAGCTAAATCTCTCTTTTCCAGTATGAATTTCATGGGTCCCTTGGAACGCTTCAAAAGTGCTACCGTTCTCTTGAGAAGTTCGACCTGTAATAACGTGTCCAGTGTTTTTACAGGCAGAAAACTGAGAATGAAAGTAAAAACACGTGTGGCTGAGATTATTTTTTTTCTTTTTAAGAAAAGAAAACCATATTTAAGATTTCCTGTCCAGATGCATCAGTCAGCCACGTCCTGCCTGTCTGACTCTATACTATCCGGTCATGGGTGCTTGCTTGGATGTGAAATGACAGATTTCTGCCAAAAGAGAACAATCTATTGTTAGGAGCTAGCCCAGGAAGTATTCAAATATGATTTTAGGATGGTGGTTTTTTTCCCCTCCAACTTGTCTCTGTTTTTGTTTAGATTCACTCACATCTTCATCAGTAATACTACTTTTGCCTTGTTATTTCCTCAATTTCCCACCCAAATTGTGCCATTATTGTTTTGGTAATGGGCAGAGAGATATAAAGGAACATAATGACCCTTCAACCTGTGTTCTCTTGTATCTTTCTATCATTTAGGACTGTAAATCATGAGTTTGAGATCATTTAATCAACCCCTTATTTTACATTGAAGGGGATTGCCTAAGATAACACAAATTAAGCAGAAAGTAAAGATTTGAATCCATATCCTTTGACCCCCAAATCCAGCATGAATCATAGTGCTGTCCAGCCTCAGATCAACTTCTTTTAGCTTGTTTTTAAAATGAATAAACTGCCGTTGGTCCCTTTGTTTACAGAGATTCTGTGTAGATATGAGATAGCATCTTATTGGCCAACAAAATGCATGCTCTTTGAAGGCAGAGTTTATTTTTATGGGAAGAGAAGAAAATTCTGCTTATTATCTATTCACTTGTATATCTTTTAGTCACATTTCTGACTCTATTGACAACTTTTCCTTGATTTTTAAATTCCCTTCTCTTCTACCTCCATTCTACCAATTTTGTCCCTCAATTTTTAAATTAAAAATTTCCCTCCATCCTATTTTTGTCCCTCAGTTTTTAAATTCCTTTTCCCCTCCATCCTACCTATTTTTGTCCCTTGACTTTTAAATTCTCTTCTCTTCTCCCTCCATCTTACCTTTTTTTGTCCACCTCCTTTCTTTATATTGTCTGCAGAAGGGATAGAGCTTATTCCCCTCCTACCCCCCAGAAAAAAGGGCCAAATTTGTTTACAGATTTGTCTTGCCTTAAACCTGCTCTATTTACTGTTTTTTTTTTCTTTCAGAAACTTCCTGTAAAGATCAAGAGCACCACTGAGAAGGCCTCCTCAGCTCCACACATATCACTTTATACCTAGGGAATCCTTAGGGTCTTTGATGCTTCTTAGTAGTTCCTTTTAGCTTTACTTTCTGATAATAAAAACTGATATTTCCTTAATGTTTTCATTTTGCAGAACTCTTCAATTGCATTATTTCATTTTCTCCTCCATTTGGAACTGTTTCATGCTTCAGTGTCTCAGCTGTTCCAGTTGCCCTACCCCCATTCTCCCCCATCTTGCATTGCTTTCTGCATAGGTCCTCTTGGCAGAATTTCCATAATTCATTCCTCCAGTGCCTGAGGAAGTTAATACAGTTATTTTTGGAACTTCTACCTTGGAATCGAAATTGTTTCAAGTAGTGACTGAGTACAAACTTACCTAGTTCATTATGTCTTGCGGGTTCTTCATCCCAAATTAGACTTCACTCACCTTCTCCTACAGCTGTTCGCCCAGATACTCTTCCCGTTTGGCTAAGTATGGACCCATTACTACCCAGATCTTAATCAATCCACTTAGTGCTCTAAGTACAGCAAGCAAATCAATACTGCCATTGCTTTTTGAAAGGGGATGTTAATTGCCCTAAGGATCCACTCACCATCCCTCTAATTCAACAGATGAAAACTTGCTCCCAGAATCATCATCCCCCTCACATGTTTTATTTTCCCTTACTAAAAAGTTATGTGTTTTTTTTTTTTTTTAATGGCTGACACACAGTAAGAACTTAAATAGGTGTTTTTTTTCATTCATTTATTCATCCTCTCAACAACTCTTAGGGGTAAATAAGTCCTTAAGTATTCACCCCATTTTATCAGTGAGGAAACAGAGGCAGAGAACAAGTGACTTCCCAAATAATATAATGTGTGTTAGGGATCTGATTTATAGCAAAAAAGATTTAGTTAATTAAAATTTAATTAGTGTTTTAACATTTGCAAAGAACTTTATAATACAAATATTATCTTATTTCATCTTCACGCAGCTCTAGATGATAAACTTTTACTACGCCCATTTTACAGATATAGAAACTGAGGCAGGCAGAGGGTTGTTTATTTCATTTTTAATGATTTGCCCTAGCATCATGTAACTAATTGGTATCAGAGGTTGAATTTGAATTCAGCTCTTTGGGACTCCAAATCCAATGCTCTAGCCACTCCCCCACCTAGCTGCCCGATTTGTACTTAATTCTCTCCTAACTCCAGGGTTCCTATAGTCACTACATGCCATATTCTCTCACTCTACTCTAGAGACTGTTTACAAATAAGAACTCCAACCCATTCACCTGGTTCTAAATTCCTTTTGAAGGTATTTTGACTGGCTCTTAGAAGAGGATTGTAGGGAAATGGGTTCCACCAGCAATGAGAGAACTAAACATAGAAAGTTTGCTATGTCTATGTGGGAAAGTTTAATTGAAAATAATATAAGAAATGTATGTATATGAGCTATGCTGCATACATATTTACAGCATGGTACATAATAGTAGTCTCTGCCTGATTTAATTTTGCTGGTGTTATTCAATCATTTTCAATAATCTCTGATTCTTCATGGCCTTATTTGGAATTTTCTTGGCAAAGATACTGGATTGGTTTGCCATTTCCTTCTCCAACTCATTTTACTAATAAGGAAACTGAGACACACAAGTGACTTGCCCATGGTCACAAAGCTAGTGTCTGTGCCCAGATTAGAATTTAGGAAGAAAAGTCTTTCTGACTCCAGGCCCACTTCTCTATGCACTTTACCACCTAAGTGCCCTCTTAATTTAACAAAAGTTGAGCTAATTAGACTGGACACCATATATGAGTCTTGGCTATATTCCAGGGAAGAAAGAGGAAAAAAAAGTTATTGGTGTTGTAACAGATGAGAAAAGGAAATGGGAAATCAGATTCAACTTCCAAGGAAGTATTTTATCTTAACTAAAAGGGCCCAATTCTGCAAGCTTCTAGTCATTCCTGCTACTACCAAGACTATTTATATCCCCATAATAAAAGATCATAGGATCATAAACTTGGAGTAAGAAGAGATCTTATAATCACCTTGTTCAACCTCTGTTGGAAAAGGAAACTGAGACTCAGAGGAAGGAAAATGATTTGTCTAAGATCAAATAGCTAATGAAGAACAGTGATGAGATTTGAATACAGTTCTCTGATTTTAAATTGTCACTCTTTTAATTATACCATGGTACTGCTACTAATATTACTGCTGTTCCTGCTGTTGCTGCTACTATTACTATTAAAGCTTCTTCTTCTTCTTCTTACTTCTTCTTACTTCTTTCTTCTTCTTCTTCTTCTTCTTCTTACTTCTTTCTTCTTCTTCTTCTTCTTACTTCTTTCTTCTTCTTCTTCTTCTTCTTCTTCTTCTTCTTTTTCTTCTTCTTCTTCTTCTTCTTTTTCTTCTTCTTCTTCTTCTTCTTCTTCTTCTTCTTCTTCTTCTTCTTCTTCTATTATTACTACTACTGTTGCTTCTGCTGCAGTTACTAGTACCATTTTACTGCTATTTCTGCTACTGCTACTGTTACTAATATCACCACTACTGTTACTACTACTACTATTATTGCTGCTGCTGTTGCTGCTATTGCTACTGTTACTAATATCACTACTACTTCTACTATACTACTATTGTTGCTGCTGCTACTATTATTACTACTGCTTCTGCTACTGCTGCTGCTACTATTACTATTATTACTACTGCTGCTACTGTTACTATTAAGGCTGCTGCTGCTACTACTATTACTACTATTGCTGTTTCTGCTCCTGCTGCTGCTATTATTATCACTACTGCTGCTACTACTATTACTACTAAAACTGCTGCTGCTACTATTATTATCACTACTGTTACTACAACCACTTTACTGCTGTTGCTGCTGCTGCTACTGTTACTAATATCACTATTACTACTGCTACTGCTACTACTATTGCTATTACTATTGTTGCTGCTACTACTGCTGCTGCTGTTGTTGCTTCTACTACTATTATTTATTACTACTGCTATCGCTACTTCTGGTGCTGCTGTTACTATTGTTGCTGCTTCTGTTGCTGCTACCACTACTAATATTACTACTACTGCTACCATTACTACTGCAGCTGCTACTGCTATTACTTTTTCCTTATACTTTAATTACTTAATACTACTACTGTTGCTGTTGCTGCTATTGCTTCTGCTGCAGCTATTACTGTAAAAATGATGATAGTAATAAGAACTAGCATAGTACTTCAAGATTTGCAAAATCCTTTTCATATATTATTCATTTGTACTTTATAACAACCCTAAGAGGAAGTTGCTATTTTTAATCCACATGTCATAGACTAGGAAACTTTTTGTGAAAGACTGAGAGATTTGCCCAGGTTCAGCATCAGATTCAAACTCGGCTCTTTTCTATTCCAACTCTAGAACTTTTTCCATTAAGCCAACTTAGCTACCCTCACTATAAACATACACAATGACCCCAGCAAACATACAGAATCAAGGGTATCAGATGAAAGTTCTGAAGGAGGGGCTATGTTTTACTCAGACTGAAGAACAGGAGAGAGTGAACTAGTGAGAAGTCACCACAACTACCTGCCTGTCTTGTTGTTAGAAATGGCTTTTCCATTCCTTTTCCTGGGCCAACAATTCTGTGTTATATAACATATTTAAAATGAATGACCCTCTTCCTGATGAGTTTCCCAGGCCCCAGTTTTAAAGAGGAAATGGAAAAGACTGTGGTTCCCGCAAAAGAGTGGGCTGGGTAAATCAGCTTCTCACATGCCTAGCTTGTATTCTGACCAATGTAAACTCTGGCCTTTGTCTCTTGTGGGTGGCTCCTTGGGTATGGGCCCTAAGCTCTAACCAGAAAGGTGACGTGACCATGTGAGTACATTCCCATGGGCAAAACCTTTCAAAATAATGACATCCCTTCCCAGTTTGATTAAACATGAAGGAAGTTCTACATAAAACAACTTTTCCAGTCTCTACAAAGCAGAGAAACTTAATGATCAACACAAACTTTGCTGTTGTCTGATCAAGTTTCCAAACATGGTTCCAGACCTAGACAACATGACTGGAATTTGAACGTTTGGTAAGTTCAGAGAGGAGAGAGAGGGTTCAATCACCAAATTGGCCATAAGGTGTTGGATTTTTCAGCCACAACAACTGTAGAAGACTGGCTACTAAATCTTGGGGGAGTGGGGATGGGTTCCATCTGCTTTAGCAAAGGGATTACCCAGACCAACAAAATTACAGATCCTTAGAGTGTTGAAGGATTCTGGTCTCTTAAAATGACCACAGTATTTTTCAACATTTATATTATGAAAACCAAATATATTTCAAGAGAAAATTGATATGGTATTTTCTGTCAATTTAATCTTCTTTCTGGGTGTGCATACATTGGGAACTAGACCCTGGATAAGGAAACTCTCTCTCCCAATGTAGGTCAGAATCTTAAAAGTTTCAAGAGAGAATCCTTTGGACACTAAAACATCAAGTGATTTTGCCAATGTAATATAATCAGTATAATACAGCCAGTATGTAACAGAGGAGGGACTTGAGTCCATGTCTTCCTGGCCCCAAAGACTACTCTCTTGCTACCTTTAAGTCACTGACTATATTGAAGAAGTAGCTTAGTTTATTAAATTTGTTATGGACACAGGTATGTTTATGAATTGGGTGCAATTTCCAGCACAGTGTGAAGTACTTAATACTATGATATGGAGAAAGAGATGGCAAATATTCTATTATCTTCACTAAGAAAACCCCATGGATGATATGGTTGACAGGATCACAAAGAGTCAGACAGATTGAATGACTGAACAACAACAATATTTGAATACTTTGACCAGTGACAAAACCAGAACGGAATTTCTCTGTTACTTGCCTTCCTCATTTCTGGTTCATAGTCATTAACTTCAGAGCATGACTTGAGGCCTACAGCTTTCTTCTCTGCCTTTGGAAATCAGTTTAAATTATATCTTATATAAAATACATTTATTTATTTGTATTATATATATATACATATATATATATATATATATATATATATATATATATATATATATTTCCACAATAATAAATAAGTTCTTTGGTTTCATTTTGGTCTTGTATACCAAGTGTCTAACATAGAGTTTTCACATAGTTAGCATTTAATATATTTGTAGAATTGACTCTCATACAAGAACTATTCGGGTATTGATTATTTAGCACACTCTTCTTCAATTTCCTCATAAGTTTAAGAGTAACATTGATCTAACATTTTAAAAATTGCAAAGTATTTTTCATATACTTTCTTAACTCCATGAGATCATTATTAAGTATATTTTTATCTCCATTTCAGAGATGAGGACATTGAGACTGAGAAGTTTCCCACCTTGCTCATGATCACACAGCTAGTGTGAGGGACACGGAATAGTTAAAATTCAATTTCTCAGAAACCTTGAGCAGACAATGAGAAATATTGAAAAGTCATGTTTCTACAGAATGTTGTAAGTCTCAAGGTAATGTGAGATAATAAGGATCTTGGACCAATGAGCTTTCCAAAGGAGAAACAGATTTGGCTGCAAAATTCTAATAAGGGGGTCTTAAGTCAGAAATTGACTTAAACTGGCCAGGATCAATGACCAGGAGAAGGATTTTCTTTATTGAGCTTGCTTAAGGAAGCTCATTATGTTATATCTTTTCCACCAAGAGGGGAGCAATACAATGGGATGAAAAAGAGGGCATTTCTAGGGCATCCCAGGAATTATTTCTCTAACCAATTAAAGACTAAATGGGAAGGTGTAGGAAAGGGACTAACCTAGAAAAGCTTCCTCTGGCTTCTGTAACAGTGTGCTCATGAGAAAAAGGCTGTCCTTCAATCTTTCTCACTCTTCAATAAAACATCACAGACTTTGAAATTGGTTCTGGGGTCTTGTTTCTAACATTAGTAAGAAGTGAGATTGGAAATTAGGTCTTCTTGATTCCAGGTTGAATATTTTATTCTAAAACACATTAAATTACTATATTTTTGTTTTAGCTTTTGTTTGTTTTCCTAAGAGAGACATTTCTATGATGGTCTAAGAAAAGGAAACAATGATCACTAAAAGCCAAAATGGACTAATCAAAAACAGGTCATATACTGCTAACTTTGGACCAAGAGCATTAGGAACCAGCATGGGTTCATCAAAAACAAGTCATATACTACTAACTTTAGGCTTTGGGGCAGTGTTATTTGACTTGACTATTTTAACTAGTTTTCAGATTCAATAAGTATCAATAATTTAACTTAGCCAAAAAAGCTAATGTGACTTTAAGGCACTTTTAATAGTCACATAACACCCTGGTGAAATAATATCTGGAGAATTCCATTACGTTTTAGTTACCAGACTTTAGGAAAGATGCTGTATCTATCATAAGAGAACTAGAATTCACAGAATCAATTGAAGGAAATAGGGGGGAAAGACTTGGGGGTTCCATATTGTTTGAAGACTTATCATTAGAAAGTAGGATTAGATTTATTTTGTGTAACTATAAAAGACAGAATTGGAGCTACAGGTACAAGGTCCAGACTGATGCAAGGAGTTTTCTCATAATTGTACATCTCAAGTAACCTATATGTCTTATCCAAAAAACTAACCCATGCTGATCAATGTTTCCAAGTTTATGAATACTTGGAGAATGGGACACCTCCTTTTCTGGTTTCAGGGAATCTTATCTGTTATCTCCTCCTCCCAACTTGGAAAGTCTCTAAGCTTTCCTCAAATTCGAAATCAGACCACCTAATACAATCAATTAAGTGGCCTTTTTTGATTATTGTTTTTAATATATGAAAGTCTGCCTTCCCTTGCATTTGGGGTCCAGAGCTAAGCTGGGAAAGGGGGCTGGTCCCAATTTGTTATGGAATTGGCATGTAATTACATTGTATCTAGGATATACTGTAACACATTTAACATGTATGGGATTGCCTGTCATCTAGGGGAGGGGGTAAAGAGAGGGAGGGGAAAATCTAGAAAAGAAGTGAGTACAAGAGATAATGTTGTAAAAAAAAAACAAAACATGAATATGTACTGTCAAAAATTATAATTATAAAATTAATTTAAAAAGTTATACAAAATAGATTTGAAAAAAAAAAAGGAATTGGCATGTATTTCTTGGAAGATCAAACCTTTGTTACCTCAGTCATTCCTCTTTCACCTGCCACATGACTTTGTTCTCTCTCTTTTTTGACCATCTTAAAGAAAATGTGTCTTAGTATGGGAAAAATTGGATAAAATGAGAGATTATATTGGGTTTGATTATTTATGTAGTGGAGAAATTTGGCTTTCTTATAAATTCCTGACTTGGGGAAAATCTATTCTTTAAATACCCATAAAATGATTTTTTGGCAGATTAGAAGCATATTAAAGATTTTAGATTTTCTTTCTGACTGCTCTCTTGCCTTTCCCCCAAATCTAATTTGGATCTATTCCATTCCAGAATAAGAAAGGGATTTTAGCCTAACCAAATATTCAGAATAGAAAAAGGAACCATGACAACATAATTTCTGATGAGTGTGGCAGTCCAGCAGAAAGCAAAGCTAAACATCATTGCTATTGGAAATAAAAAGAGAAACAAGAAGGGTGGGAAGTCCTGGAGTATTCTCAAAGCCCCACTCACCATGAGCCTCAGAAATTGAAACACTCTTGCAGGGATAATAATGTGTCATTTGAATACTTATTCTGTCCCAATCAGTATTAACCAATTTGATATGATTCTAAAGAGTTAGTGATTATAAAGTTCTGTATATTAGGCTCTAGAGTTGTGAATTTCAGATTGTAAGGTTACTTGTTTATTCAGAAGTTAACTAGAAGACCTTCACTCTTGTTTTTCCTTATCATGGTGACCAAGTCCAGGATAGCAGAGATGACTCAATCACATGGAAAGTTCACTAATTTATTTTTGTACCAGACCATTTTCTCTTTTCCAACATGAGTAGATGACCACTTTATGACCTCTTAGTAAGTGAAGATGCTCCATACTTCACCCAACCTGAGATCTCTCACCCACATACCCCCACTGACATAGCATTTCTAGCTGTTGAATCATTTTTGGCTCTAGAAGCAAGGTTTATCAACTAATGGGACTCTGTACTTTCAATACCCTCTTTAGAGTAAACAATTATTGAGATTTGTAAAGTTCTGGAAGAAGGTGCTATCTAAGATTGTGAGGAAGATCTGAGGTTCACTTCAGTAGAATAGGCCATGGACCCTTTAATAAAGTGCCCATCGGCTCAGTCTCTGCCTCAGTCTCTTTTATTGTAGAACAATTTTACTCCCCATAATGACAAATTACATTCGTTCTCTTCCAGATCATCACTCCACACAAAACACATCTGTGCTCACTATATACAAAGGTCAAAAGGGAAGCTATTGAGCAAAAGAAAGAAATTTGGAAAATGTTAAAATAAAAGTAAATTTCATACGAATTTGCATGCTCTCCCTACCCTCAACTAGGGGAGTTAGTTTAATTCTAAAGAATGTACAGAATTAATGTCAGAGTGAGAAATTATCAAAAAGAGAAAATCGGGACGTGCTAACTATATGTTGGCCAACCCTTTGATGCTGAAGATTAGAAACTGGCAGTTCCCTTCTTACCTTGGCAGTTATTCACTGCCTCCTACATACAAGAGAGCTCTTAGGAAAAGGCTAAACTCTAGGACTCTTGGGACCTGGCTACCTGTAGCTCTCCTATCTGCAATATTCACACAAAGCAGAACTGATCTCATTAGCCTACAGGTATGATGGAAGTAGATTTATCCAGTTATTCTCTTATGACTCATGGTACCCATACTCCCCCCAAAATGCTTTGTTTCTTTCCCCTGCTGCTGATTTTCAATGGAATTCAGTCATAAACATGGCTTAATAGGAGACAATCACACAACCATGACTTTGAAATTTATATTGTTCTTGACTCATAACCATAAAGGAAAAAAATTAAATTATAAAAACCACTAGTCAGGCTAGGCATTCATAATTCTCCCCAGTTTTAGGAAGCATGAACTTTAGCAAGTTAATCTAGGAATTCAGGAACATAATTAAGGTGAATTAAAGTGTCTTGTTTCAAAACACCTGTTCTCTCTATTTCAGGAAGGGAGCAACCTTTGTCACTCATCTTTGGGCATCAAGATTCTCTATGTCTACCCACTCCTGACAAATGTGATCTTTTGTTCTTCTTCAGCTCCAGTCCTAGAGTCTTGATTCTGAACATGATCAGCATCTGTTCCTCATTCCTGTCTCACAGCAATGGGCAACATGGATAATTATTGGATATCCCTTCTCTGCTTTTGTTTCTTCTTTTCAAATTTTCACTATAGTTGTCTCCTAATTTTTCTTCTCAGAACCCATCCCTTTATCTTCTCCTTTGGCTCTTTGCTTAAGATCAACTTTAGAAGTCTTAGGGACAGGGCAGGCTGATGGTTCATCAGTTTAGCAGACAGAAGCAAAGTATGACTATATCTCACTACATAGACGTATGCAAATGACATTCAAGTTTCTAGTGAACATCCCGTAGCTTTCCTGACACTTTTTTATATAGGTGGGTATGATCTTTGGGGAAATCTTAGTAGAGAGAATTACATTTAAAGAAGATACTCAGTCCAACAAAATTTAGGAGTAGACCTGACATCACTACAAGATAAAATAACATGTTTGTTACTCATCCCTTTAACCTCAAATATTCTCTGAAGTTGAGTGGGTGTAAGGGAGATGTGGGAGGAGGCCCTTCCCTAAAGACCCTTTAGTGGTATTTTTTCAGACAGAAGAAAAAAAGATAAACATCTGGCCATCTCCCTTGTTTCTCCTTTTTTGTTCTCTCTAATGCATTCAGTCATAGATGACTTGTTGGTATTTAAAATGTGAATGGTTTCCATCAAGGGGAGACATGACCCTGGCAACCAGCTTGGGAAAAAAAGAATTTAAAAAGTCAAACACCTTATTGTTTCTTCTCTATCAGAAAGATCCAGAGCAGAATATCTTTGTCTAGTGTCTGAACCAGTGGTAATGGTAGTAAACCAAAATCCAAGTGAATATACTTGAATATATTG